>NW_012267280.1:6039022-6053523 GCF_000151885.1 Dipodomys ordii | reverse complement strand
TTCTTAATGCAGGTGGGGCTGTGTCTTCTTCTTTTTTTTTTTTGTCGGTCGTGGGGCTTGAACTCTGGGCCTTGGCGCTGTCCCTCAGCTCTTCAGCTCAAGGCAAGCGCTCTACCACTTGAGCTACAGCGCCACTTCCGGTTTTCTGGTGGTTTATTGGAGATAGGAGTCTCACAGTCTTTCCTGCCTGCCCGGGCTGGCTTTGAACCACGATCCTCAGATCTCAGCCTCCTGAGTAGCTAGGATTACAGGCGTGAGCCACCAGCGCCCGGCTTCATGCGGAAGGTTTTTATGCCAAAGGTATCCCCAGGAGGCTCCTGGGGAGTGCTAAGGCTAGGCGGTTAGACTGGACAGACGCACCATGGGCATTGAGGGTCCACTGGGAGTTGTCCTCAATCCTGTTGTCACTCAGTGACGTGGACCTTGACCTCCACAGGCCAATAGTGGACCCAGGGTTGTGCAGGCAGCAAAGGCAGTAGGATGCATCAGATTTTGGAGTAGGTAAGGGGCAGGTGCCTGCCACTGCAGAGTGAGTAGGAACGCTCGTCAGTAGTTGCATAGAGTTGTGGCATGGCTGCTTAGCCTCACATTTTGTAGGTAAGCCGTCTCAGCTCAGCAAGGGCCAAGGAGCCAAGAGGCATGGGGCATTATGGGAGAAGGAAGGGCTTCTAGGAACATCTGGAGATGGGAACATCTAGACCAGATGCCTGCTCCAGGGCATCCCAAAGGAGAGAAGGGGGCAGACTTGGCTGGAGGAGCAGCTAGGCTGGAAGCATTCAGACATACTTCTTGGATTCCCTCAGCACCTCCCATGCTGTGGAGAAAATCGCTGTGCCTGGCCAGACTATGGGCTAGAAACTAAGGAAGCAGAGTCCCCAGATACCCACAGGGCAAGACCCATGTGTCCCACCTGAGGACTCTGGTTGTTGTAGGATAGGATTGATGTCACCATGTGTCAAAGGAACCCAGTTCCTTATGAACTGGGTTCAGTTATGCCTGCATGGACAGGGATAGCACAGAAACTTCTAAATACATCAGTAAGGAAATAAGGGACTGGAGAATACTAGGGCTGATTAGTTCACAGGAAGCTCTAGGAGCTCCATCACAGGGCTGGAGTATTCCAAAGGAGCTTACCGCAGTATAGCAAGGGAGACAGTAGATCTGTGGAGATTGTGGGGTGACAGTCTGGTGGCATAAAACCCCAAGAACATGTACCTAGGAGGGCCGTGGTGGCAGTGAGGGAGGTCTGAGGTAGGAGCTTGAGAGAGGCCTGGTCCACACTACCTGAGGACCCACACGGCTGCCTGAGGAGCGCTGGCCATGCAGGTACACATGTATGGAATCCCAGGGAGGATGCAGATGTGTCTAGGAAGGAAAGGAGCACTTTCACATTTGTGTTTGAGTGAAACAGAGGCAGGTGGTCTGTGAATGGCTGAAAGTCAGCACATCTGTTCTGTGAAGTTTTCAATCCTAAAGTCAGGCATTTTTGATAGTGGGAGGTCTCCCGGTCCCCAGTGCTTCCCTTAAAATTAAGGCCTAGGGGAGCCTAGTTTGCCAACCAGCAGGTGTCTGTGTCTTTGTCCTGGCAGCACAGCAGCCTAGGAGGAACACGGAGCAGAACAATGTCGGGGGCAGACATTCGTTCCTGGAATGTGAGCTGCATGAGAAGGGGGTGGGACTGGCCTAGATGTAGAGCTGGTCCTGCCCCTCTACCATGGCTGCTGCACACAGGACTGGTCTAATGTAGAGCCACTGCTGCCCTTCCGCCACAGCTGCTGTGTACCGGACTCTTGTAACTTGTTGGAGGAGGTGGGCTGCTGGCTTGAACTTTCCTCTCACTGGGATAGAGAGATAGCTTTGCCTGTGTTTTAGTTTGATTCTTGTACAGAAGGTTTAATGAGCACACTAAAACTATGCATTGCAATTGTTGTGTCGTGGCTGGAGCTAGCTGACTTGTCCCTCTGTCTCCTGCAGGGCTTCATGTGTTCCCTACCTTTGTGATATATGAGCTGACTGTACTAGTGTTCCTCACTCTGTCAGTGGTGATCATGAAGGTATGACATTTTCTCCCTGTCACTTATGTCTGGTAAAACCGATGCCATGTTCAAGTTTTACACGTTACACAGGCCACTTCCCACTGGACCTTATATCTAGCAGTGCTGCTACGTGTCTTTAAGAGCCTGGGATTCACCCTGCTCACTGGTCTGCCTTCCAGGGAAGCCCTCTGCCAGCTGCCTGGACGGACCAGGGGGCAGACCTCAGCCTGGAATGGGTGTCAGGATGCATTATCCCTGTCTCAGGATTGGAGTGTGTTGAGGTTGGGAATTGCCAGCACCTGGGGGAGGGCACATTCTAGATTCTGACATGAGTCCTCTGGGTTTCTGGAATAGCTCACGCCTTCCTCTGACAGATGAGTGTTAATGAGCATGGAAACTGAGTGAGCATTTTCAGTGTCTGGTTCTCCCTGACCACAGACTACTGAATCTCCTTCTTGTCAGCATCACCAGCTAGCTTTCTGGATCCCAGATCTGATAATTGCTGCATAACCCCACCAGCAAGACAAGTACATCTCTCTCTTACCAAAAGAATTTCCATCTTGAACATTACTTAATATTTATTGCTATTTAGAGAAAGTTTGTTTTCTGTCAGTGAATCCAGACCTTTTATTTTGCCTTCTATGTAGATTTAACCTAGCCTGGATTTACTTCCTGCTTTCTGGGTATCTGAAGTAGCTCTGGATTGACTTTTTTTTCCCAGATAACACATTTTCTGTGTAGATTTTCTGTTCTGCTATGTTTAATTTAGTCTTATCTGGGTTTTATTCTTGACCACTTAATGTGATAGACCACTCTTGCAGTTTGTTTTGGCAGTTCTGGTCTTGTCACTGATCCTGCCAAAGAGCAGCCAGTACATCAAGTGGATCGTCTCTGCAGGGCTGGCCCAGGTCAGTGAGTTCTCTTTTGTCCTGGGAAGCCGAGCCCGAAGAGCAGGCATCATCTCCCGGGAGGTGAGTATCCGCCCTCTGACAGAGAAACTGGCTCTGGGGAGCATCCAGAGCAAAGACTAAACACTCCTCACCTCAGCTGCGAGGTAGCAGCTCTTTTGTGCTCTTGGTTTGTGTTCCTAGGCAGCGCCTTGCTGGCCTAGGATGGAAGCCGGTACCTTAAAAGATAATTTTTCAGGTGAGAGTTACTAGTTAATACTGTTAATACCTTGTACAATAGTGATAATTGAATGATATTTCCTGTGAAAGGAAGAAAACTCAACTTTTAGCTTGCGCAGTAATAACATCTAAGAAATCTAAACCAGGCCTCCCTAAAACTGCCATCAAAGCACTGGGAAGCACTTGAAAGCACTCAGAACTCAAATCACTGTCTCTCTTGTCTTGTGAGTGTGGGCATTTTGCTGTCAGAGTTCAGGAGAAGGCTTGTGAAAGAGATATGTGCAAAGCTGTGTTGTAGTCAGCGTTACAGTGAGCCCTATAGAGCTACCATCTAGTGAGTAGTCTCTAGGCTTTTGCTCTGTGGTTCATTAGAGCTGACCACAGCTTTCCATTTGCTGTCAGACTTTGGTTTATCCTACTCTACTTGTTTTCTTTCCTATGAGTGTACTTTTGACATGCCTTCAAAAGAGGGGTTCTAGGGCCGGGCACCGGTGGCTCACGCCTGTAATCCTAGATACTCAGGAGGCTGAGATCTGAGGATCGTGGCTCAAAGCCAGCCCGGGCAGGAAAGTCCGTGAGACTCTTATTTCCAATAAACCACTAGAAAACCGCAAGTGGAGCTGTGGCTTAAGTGGTAGAGCACTTGCCTTGAGCTGAAGAGCGCAGGGACAGCGCCCAAGCCCAGAGTTCAAGCCCCACGACTGACCAAAAAAAAAAGAAAGAGGGATTCTAGTTTACAGGTATACCTCCTAATAACCAGTGAGACCATGGATGACCCTCACACCTAGGCATACATGCCCTTAATGCTCAGCCTGTCCTAGGTAGGCCTACTTCCTCCCACCCAGTGAGGACTGCTGCACCTCTGCCTGAGCAGGTGTACCTCCTCCTGCTCACTGTGACAAGGCTCCAGTCATGTGTCTCAGGTGTACCTCCTTACACTAGGTGTGACCACACTTAGCCTCCTCTTCCTGCTCACTGTGACCAGGCGCTGTTTACATGTCGCAGGTATACCTCCTTATACTGAGTGTGACCACACTTAGCCTCCTACTTGCACCCGTGTTGTGGAGAGCTGCAATCACAAGATGTGTGCCAAGATCAGAAAGACGGTCAAGCCTCTGACAGGACAGGGAGACGGCTGCCTCCCAAGTGAGTCCTGACAGCCTCACCTCGCCTCCCAGGAGCCTTGCCTCTGAGATGGAGGAACACAACGAGGCTGTGTCCTTGTGTTTGCCTGCTTTTATAGAATACTTTTGTCATGTTTTAGAATATTACAGAGTAATTTATTTGCAGTCAATTGATTATATGCAGTAGAATTGTAACACTGCATTTTACAAATCGCCTTGACTATTTTGCCTGGATGTGCCTTTTTTTCTGAAATTATTAACTTTCTATTGTTAATTCATCAGTTCATAGTTTTTGGTAAAAGGCCTTTTTTATTTATTGTACAACTTAGAATTATAATCTGTTCATCTAATATTTGTTGTTAAACATACCTACAATAGGAGATTTTAATTTTGGCAATGAGTTGGAAGCTTACTTTGGATGCTCAAAGTTCATGTTTTTTAGGTCAGAAAACTATCTTACGATGTTTGTTTCCTATAGCTATTTTAAATAAAGCACTTTCATGTCTATTTCTATCAGGTATATTACTCAAAATATTTGATTTTTGAATGACAAGAAAATACAATCTTTAATAAAGACTACAATCGGTATATTTATTTGAAATTTATGAGAATCTGATTTGGTTTGGTTTGGTATGAAAAAAAGGCTATTGTAACTAATGCTGCAGTGAAAATTGGCATAAAATACCAAACATATAAATATATGTATGTGAATATGTTACATTGTTTATATTGTATTCCTGGAGTAAATCCCAAATAGTCATTGTCTAATGAAGGGTATGAATCTACCAATCCTGAAATCCAATGAAAAACATACAGCATAAACTCAGAGGTCTATACCAAGACACAAATAAAATTCAAAAGACAAAAGCAAAAATGGAATCTTGAAGTCACAGAGATGATTTGTCTCTTACCAGCAACACCTGATACGGACAGCTAGTTTCTTACAAGTGGCAGAAAACAATGGGATGGCAGACTTGAAGTTGTAGGGAAAACAAAGCAGCAAGACCTTGCTGATCAAGAATGTGTACGTGTGTGCGCATGTGTGCGCCAGTTCTGGTGCTCCAACTCAAGCTCTTGTACTCACTCAGATTTGTTTTACTCCCTACCACTTTTATGCCCTACCACTTGCACCATGCCTCTAGTTCTGGCTTTTTTAAGGTTAATTGGAGGTAAGAGTCTTTCAGATTTGCCTAGCCTGGTGTGTGTGTGTGCGCGCGCATGCACGCGTGCATGCGTACATGCGTGTGCACTCATGTGCATGCATGTATACACACATTGGTCCTAGGGCTTGAAATCTGGGCCTTGATTCTGTCTCTGAGTTTCTTTTACTCAAGGCTATTACCACTTGAACCACAGGTCCACCTTTTTTTTTTTTTTTGCTAGTTTAGTAGAGATTATAGAGTCTCATACACTGTCCTGCCTGGGCTGGCTTTGAACTGCAATCCTTAGATCTGTCACCTGAATAGCTAGGATTACAAGCGTGAGCCATTGGTGACCAGTTTGTCTAGACTATTTTTAAAGTGATCCTCAGATCTCAGCTTCTTAGTAGCTAGGATGGCAGCCAACTTGATCACAATTTTTGTTTTTTTGTATGTATACTAGTCCTGGGGCTTGAACTTAGGGTCTGGGTTCTGTCCCTGAACTTTTGTGCTTAACACTAGCACTCTACCCACTGCTGACTTTTATGGTAGTTAATTGGAGATTAGAATTTCACAACTCTCCCGCCCTGTTGGCTTTGAGTCATGATCCTCAATCTCAGCGTCCTAAGTAACTAGAATTATAGGTGTGAGCCACCAGTACTCAAGTTGATTACAAATTTTACGTCTGATAAAACTACTCTTCAAAAATAAGACAGACATAGCCAGGCACTGGTGGCTCACGCCTGTAATCCTAGCTACTCAGGAGGCTGAGATTTGGGGATCACAGTTCAAAGCCAGCCCAGGCAAGGAAAGTCCATGAGACTCTTATCTCCAATAAACCTCTAGAAAACTGGAATTTGCGCTGTAGCTCAAGCGTAGAGTGCTCGCTTTGAGCTGAAGAGCTGAGGATAGCGCCCAAGCCCAGAGTTCAAGCCCCACTACCAACCAAAAAAAAAAAAAAAAAGACAAGCCTGGCACTGGTGGCTTGTCTTATCCTAGCTTCTCAGGAGACTTGAGATCTGAGGATCATGGTTCAAGGCCAGCCCACGCATGAAAGTCTGTGAAACTCTTATCTTCAATCAGCCACCAGAAAGCTGGAAATGGAGCTGTGGCTTAAAGTGGTAGAGTGCTAACCTTGAGCAAAAGAACTCAGGGACAGAGCCCAGGCCCTGAGTTAAAGCCCCACAACCAACAACAAAATAAAAAGGCTGAGAGTGGTGGCAAATGCTGGATTCCCAGCTACACAGGAGGCAGACAAAAGAGGATCGTGGTCTAAGGTCAGCTCCAGATAAAGGCAAGACCCTATCTGAAAAGCAAACTATAGAGGGCAATCATGAAGCCCTGGGTTAAAACCCCTATACAATCAATAAGATGGTAGGACATTTCAAATTAAACAAATTGTAGTAGTTTGTTTCCACTAGATGTGCCCTAGAAGAAATGTTCAAGGCAGTCCTTCATGTTAAGATAGGACAGTAGATAATAGTTGCATAAAGAAATAGCCATTCCCAGGCTGGGATGGTGGCTCAGTGGTAGAGCGCTTGCCTTGCATGCCTGAGGCACCACATAAAAAGAAAAAAGCCGGAAGTGGCACTGTGGCTCAAGTGGTAGAGCGCTAGCTTTGAGCTGAAGAGCAGAGGGACAGCGCCGCGCCTAGGCCCAGAGTTCAGGCCCCACAACCGGACCCAGAAAAAACAACTAGCCATTCCCAAGAGATCAACATGTCAAGTATATGAACAAATAAAAAGGCCAAATGTATTGTTTATGGTTTATAACTAATTTTATATGAAAAAATGCATAAATGAATGTTGTAATTGGCAAAAATATATAAAAATGAAATGGACTAAACTCAATCAAAAAATATATATTGTCAGAATGATAAGTAGGTTTCATGTATATGCTACCTACAAAAGACACTTTAGATCTGTGGGCATATCAGCTAAAAGGGAAAGGATAGGAAAGCATGCAAATAGTCAATGAAAAAGAGCAGAAGTGGTTCTACTCATATCCAGCAGAATAGATATTAAGTAAGAGTGTCATAAAAGACAAGGACATTATAAAAAAAAAAAAAAGGTTGATTGTGGGGCTGGGAATGTGGCTCAGTGGTAGAGTGCTTGCCTAGCATGCATGAAGCTCCAGGTTTGATTCCTCAGTACCACATACACAGAAAAAGCCAGAAGTGGTGCTGTGGCTCAAGTGGTAGAGTGCTAGTCTTGAGCTGAAGAGCTCAGGAACAGCGCCCAGGCCCAGAGTTCAAGCTCCTGACTGACAAGAAAAGAAAAAAAAAAAAAAAGATTGTTAAGCGATCCAGTTAACCAGGCGCTTGTGGCTCACACTTGTAATCTTTAGCTACTCAGGAGGCTGAGATCTGTGGATGGCAGTTCAAAGCCAGCTGGGGCAGGAACATCCATGAGACTTTTACCTCCAATTAACCACTAGAAAACCGGAAGTGGCACTGTGGCTCAAGGGTAGAGTACTTGCCTTGAGCTGAAGAGCTCAGGGACAGCGCCCAGGCTCAGAGTTCAAGACCCACCACCAACCAAAAAGAAAAAAAAAAGTCCGGTTAACCAAGAACATATGTGTGTGTGTGCACAAACATCAGAGCTTCTAAATATAGCCACAAAGAGGGAGAGAAATATCTCCACAGTAATAAGAATTTTCAGTGCCTATTTTAGATATTGGATAGAACCAGGCATCAGATCAGAGCCCTGGACTTAACAAGCTGGTATAGAACGGTTCTCATAATGGCAGCAGAAGACACATTCTGAAGTTACAGAACAGAGTCACTAGAGCTGTCCTACACTCTGTGAGAAGACATACTAAAGAAACTTACTTGAGCTGGGTGCTGGTGTCTCATGACTATGATACTCAGGAGGCTGAGATCTGAGGATCGTGATTCAAAGCCAGCTGGGCAGGAAAGTTCAAGACCTTTATTTCCAATTAGCCACCAGAAGTAGTGCTGTGGTTCAAAGTGATAGAGAACTAGCATTGTGGGGAAAAGCTCAGGGACAGTGCCCAGGCCCTTAGTTTAAGCCCCACAACCGACAAAAAAAAAATTTGTAGTCAACTGCAGTGCTTCCTAGTTACCATCATCCCAGGAGCAGGTCATTCCACAGAAGAACTGTAAGCTTAAACCTGTAGCTAATCCATCTCCCAGACTTTTCCATGTTTTCTGGCCCCAATGCCTGTCTTGGTTTCTTCACTCACCATCATCAGAATGCCTTGTTGACCCTGCATCTCCCAATGAAGTGAATAGTGTGCTCTAAACAAAACACTTGCATGTTAAAGATGGCTGGCACCTGAGGCCACTCCATCTGGTCAGGAAATCTGACCTTGTTAACTATAGGTGGGAGGGTCAGCATGTGATCTTTACATTTCTGCTCCACTGAGGGTGGAGATGGAAGGGCATCAGCCATTTTAAGGCTCTATACACGAATTTTGACTTGGAAACAACCATTGCTAATTAGTTGGTAGTTTAAGAAGTTGGAACTTTACTTGAGAGGTAGGAGCAGGCATAATCATCATGAAAGTGGCTAATTGTAATGCATATGAAGTAGGTATCCTATAATAATATGTTGCATATTCAGAGTGAGGCCTTTAGTCTGTGCTCAAAGTCCTCCATGGATGTTAATTAACCTAGTGCTTCATGAAGCCACGATATTTGCGTTACCAATTGTCGCTCTCTTCCTGGACAGAATTGTGAGTAGTTGTGGAGGAGCTCTTCTAGTGTGCAGAATCCCAGGTTTTAGAGTACCAGAGCCTGGGTGGACTGGCAGGCCACTAGAGACTTCTGGATATATATACTCATATAGGGGACATACTACTCCCGCCTTTAGCCATCAGTGGCCCTGGCTGGCACTTGGGAGCTGTTGTGACCCTATACTCCCAGCAGCTGTGAGAAGTGACAGCAGCAGCAACAGCATCTGCGAATGTTGAAACTCCTGGATGGGTTTTAGATGCTGGGACTCCCAACTCCTACACCCATTCATGTTACAGCTGCTCGGCTCCTTGCCCCTAATAAGCAGCTGGTGTTCTACAGCCCCTAGGTCTACAATGGCTAGGACACTGGACTTCTAAGATTTGGCAGCTCCCGGGAACTCTTCGTTAAATGGGGTCCACAATTTTCGGTCTCCAGCCTATTCCACAGCCTTCTATCTTGTTTTCAAGCTAAGCTTTTTAGTGTCTCTCACCTTTCTTCTGTCCCTTGTCTTTGCTGCCTCTGTTCCCAGTTGTTCCTGGCCCAACCTCCTCCATCAGCCTCCTCACTGCTGTTTGTGTTCTACTTCCACTTTCCTCTTAGTTACCAGTTCACACTGCCCTACTAATCATAAGGAAAAGTTGGGCTGGGGGCAAAGTCCAAGTGATAAGATGCTTGCTTAGCATGTGTAAGGTCCTAGGTTCAATATTTGGTGCTTCAAGAAAAAGAGCAAAGCAAAGGAAAAAGAAAGTAGATCAAAAGGAGGCAAGAGCTGGGTACCGGTAGCTTATATGGGTAATCCTAGCTACTCAGGAGGCAGAGATCTGAGGATCATAGTTCGAAGCCAGCTGGGCAGGAAAGTACATGAGACTCTTTATCTCCAATTAAACACCAAAAAGTTGTGAGTAGAGCTGTGGCTCAAGTGTAGAGCATTAGCATTGATGACAAAAGCTCAGAGACAGTGCCTAGGCCCTGAGTTGAAGCCCCAGGACAGGGCTTACATCTTACCATGTGACTTTTGGTTTTTTGTTTGTTTATTTTGTCAGTTGTGGGGCTTGAACTCTGGGCCTGGGTGCTGTCCCTCAGCTCTTCAGCTCAAGAGTAGTGCCCTACCACTTGAGCACAATGCCCACTTCTGGTCTTTTCTGTGCATGTGGTGCTGAGGAATCAAATCCAGGGCCTCATGCATGCAGAGCAAGCACTCTCCTGCTGAGCCACTTTCCCAGCCCTACCTTGTGACCTTTTAAGCCATCTCAGGACTGCCAGGGAGGCTTCACTGCCAGATGCGGTCCTCATATCTCCAGAATGGTCAGAGCCAGTAACATTCATGATCTATTGTATGCACTGTTGTCTTTTCCTTTTGTCAGTCATGGAACTAGAACTCAGGGCTTGGGTGCGGACATTGAGTTTATTTGCTCAATCCTAGCTCTCTACTACTTTGAGCCACAGCACCACTTCTGGTTATCTAATGGTTAATTAGAGATAAGAGCCTCACAGACTTTCCTGCCTGAGCTGGCTACCAACTGTGATCCTTAGATTTTGGCCTGCTAACTAGGATTACAGGTGAGAGCCACTGACACCTGAATAGTGTCGCCTTTCTGATGACCCTTTCACAATAGAAAGTCACCTACTTGCCTGACACCTGGAATGTCTTTTTTTTTTTTTTTTTTGAGGTCGTGGGGCTTGAACTCTGGGCCTGAGCACTGTCCCTCAGTTCTTCAGCTCAAAGCTAGTTCTCTACCACTTGAGCTACAGCACCACTTCCGGTTTTCTGGTAATTTATTGGAGATAAGAGTTTCATGGATTTTCCTGCCTGGGCTGGGTTTGAACCATGATCCTCAGATCTCAGCCTCCTGAGTAGCTAGGATTATAGGTGTGAGCTACCGGTGCCCAGCTAATATTCATTCCTCCTCCTCCTCCTCCTCCTCCTTCTTTTTTGTCGGTCATGGGGCTTAAACTCTGGGCTTGGGCACTATCCCTCAGCTCTTCAGCTTAAGGCAAGCACTCTACCGCTTGAGCCACTTCCCTGGCATGTCTTTGAAGAAGGAAACATGGACAAAGTACATTGACGTATGTCCCTGTATTGTTCCTGACGAGGAAAGTGATTAATTCTAGGTCCTTGGAGGGATGGAAGATGCCAGAAAGAGGGTGGGGAGGAGGTAGGGAAAAGTAAGGCAAGGAAACAGCCTGTTTGAAATCAGCTATCATCATACCTCAGTCAGGTACCATAATACTGGGAATGAATGGTATATTCCTTGTCACCGTTGCATTTTCTGAAGGCAGCTGGCAAGCAAGGACCATCATTTCTCTATCCTCTTCCCACATGCATGGGACTTGTATCAATTTTCTTTTGCTATGTTGAATATCTGACATAACCAACATATAAAAAAATTATTGGGAGATGGGCGCTGGTGGCTCATGCCTATAATCCTAGCTACTCAGGAGGCTGAGATCTGAGGATCACGGTTCAAAGCTAGCCCAGGCAGGAAAGTTCGTGAAACTCTTATCTCCAATAAGCCCGCTAGAAAACTGGAAGTGGTGCTGTGGCTCAGGCTCAAGCAGTAGAGTGCTTGCTTTGAGCTGAAGAGCACAAGGACAGCGCCCAAGCCCAGAGTTCAAGCCCCATGACAAAAAAAAAAAAAAAATTATTGGGGCTGGGTCTGTGGCTTAGTGGTAGAGTGCTAGCCTAGCATGCATGAAGCCCTAGGTTCAATTCCTCAGTACCACATAAACAGAAAAAGCCAGAAGTGGCCCTGTGGCTCAAGTGGTAGAGTGCTAGCCTTGAGCAAAAGAAGCTTAGGCCAGTGTCCAGATCCTGAGTTCAGGCCTCAGGACAAGTACCAAAAAAATTATTTAATACACACACCAAGAAGCAAGAACTTAACTCAGGTCCTTGCACTAATTAGGCAGGTTATTTTTTCTATATTTTAAAATTGTTACTATAAAAGTGATGTACAGAGATGTTATAGTTACAAAAGTCAGGTAAAGAGTACATTTTTTTTTGTTGTTGATGTTGGTAGTCCTGGGGCTTGGGTGCTGTCTTTGAGCTCTTTTTTTGGGGGGGGGATCCGGTTGTGGGGCCTGAACTCTGGGCCTGGGCGCTGTCCCTCAGCTCTTCAGCTCAAGGCTAGTGCTCTACCACTTGAGCCACAGCGCCACTTCTGGCCTTTTTTCTTTTTGCTTATGTGGTGCTGAGGAATCGAACCCAGGGCCTCAGGCATGCAAGTCAAGCGCCTTGAGTTCTTTTGTTCAGGGCTAGTGCTCTGCCACTTTGAGCCACAGCATCACTTGTGTTTTCTGGTGGTTAATTGGGAGATAATAGTCTCAGGGATTTTCCTGCCTGGCTCGCTTTGAAATGCAATCCTCAGATCTCAGTCGCCTGAGTAGCTAGGATTGCAAGTGTGAGCCACCAGTGTTCAGCAAGGGTACATTTCTTTTTGGACAATGCCATCCATTGCCTGGTTATTGAGACAGAGTCTTGCTTCCTTCCTGGGTGCATGTCTGGACCACAGTTCACCTGTTTTTTGCTTCCCGTGAAGTTCCGATGATAGCTAGGTACCACTGTGTTCCACTACTACTTGTTGTGTGTGGACTGGTCTCCAAATGAGATCTTCCTTATCTCAGCCTCCCAAATAGCTAGGATTGAAGAATATGAGCCACTGGTGTCTGGCTATTAGGAGCCTTTTATTGGGCATAATATTACAACATGAAATGGCACCCAAGAGGGTGTTTCCTGGTTTGCTCCAAAGAGACACCCTGAAAAGGGATACCCAGAAAAGGAATGTGGCAAGGGTGTTTTTTTGTTTGTTTTTTTTTGCCAGTCCTGGGGCTTGAACCCTGGGCCTGGGCACTGTCTTGAGCTTCTTTTGCTCAAGATTATACTGTACCACTTTGAGCCACAGCACCACTTCCGGCTCTTTCCGTGTATGTGGTGCTAAGGAATCAAACCCAGGGCTTCATGCATGTGAGGCAAGCACTCTACCACTGAGCCACATTCCCAGCCCGTGGCAAGGGTGTTTGCATCAACCACAACACAGTCCTTCATGCAAGTAAGGACTTTGTACTAATCACAAGCCTCCTGCTGGACTACCAGACCCCTCTGGTCTGAGTGAACAGTGAATGTGGCAGGTAGGGTTCCCTACAGCTTGCGATAGCAAACCATGCAGAATAAGCCGTGTGAAAGTCATTACCAGGACCATGCATCCCGGATCTGGAGTTGTTTCTGCAAGTTGCAGTGTTGCCTCCTCAAGGTGTCCACAAAGTGTTCGTATCAGCCAGTGCTGACTGAGGTGGCCCAGCCAGCTGCCAGAGTGGTTGCTTGGTGGATAGTTGTTCCTTACTAGGCACCAGGAAAAGGTCTAAACAGCTACCAATTTAGGAGTTGAATTGTCCTGGCCCCCAACATCTTAGCTTATTATGACCCTCCCCCCCAAAAAATGATGTTTATAATGAAAGCCTATCACCATTATGAACATTGCTGTAAGTGCTGTACTTTGAAAATTCCTAGCATAAGTATGTCATTTTATCTCTCTCATTTGGATAGACTCATGTCCAGCCTGTCCCCTGCCAGGGTCCTCTGGCCTGGCTCCTAGGTTGGACATCAGGTGAGGAAGCTACTGCTTTCCTTGGGGAAACACTGGGAATCCGGGCATAGAGAGCACTGGTGGAGAAGCAGCAGGAGTCTCCATCCCTCCTTGGGTGTCCAGTACATTTTTTGCACACACACCACCTGCTTTCCCTGCCCTCTGTAGTGTAAGGCTCCCAACTCCAGCGTGCATACAGGCTCTCATGGGCACATCTATACCTGGACCCCTTTTCTTGTGTGTGCACTTTGGAACTCCTCTATGCACCAACACATGTGTATGTCAAGGACATATGTGAGCACATATGTGTGTGCGTATACTCTTCACACAGCAATATGCACAAACATGATTTCCTCTTTCACATGTACATACAGGCAGGAACACATGTGGCTTGCACTCTAAATGCATGCACACACACGTGCACACGTGTAGAGGCGTGCACACGCTCATAGAAGTGAACACATAGGACGACACGTGTGCACACGTGGAGTGTGCACACAGAAGCATGCATGTGCACGCAGAGGAACACACACACCGGTGCTTGTACAAGCGCGCGAGCACGCACCAGCAGGCACAAAACGCGGGTGCTGAAGCCTGGACACCGCGCCTGGAGCAGACGCGCAGGCGCAGGCCCCTCCCCTGCCCCAGGGCGGGCAGCCCAAGCGGGAGGAAAGAGCCGGGTCCAGGGGGAGGGGGAGGGGAAGGGGGTGGGGGAGAGGGGAGGAGGAGGGCCGCGAAGGCGCGAAAAGGAGCGCAGGCGCGCTGCGCAGAGCGGGCCCGCCGCCGCCCACGTCACCG
>NW_012267280.1:6015890-6038307 GCF_000151885.1 Dipodomys ordii | reverse complement strand
AGGGCCGGGCGTTCCGTGAGGGCCTCGTGCGCGGTGGGGGCCCCGTGCCCCGGTGAGGGCCGCGCGCGCCCGGTGAGGGCCTCGTGCGCGGTGGAGGCTCCATTCTCCTGTGAGGGCCGCGCGCCCCGTTGAGGGTCCCGTTGCCCAGTGGGCGCCCCGTGCACGGTGGGCGCCCCGGTGGGGGCCTCGTGCCCCTGTGAGGGCCCCGTTGCCCAGTGGGCGCTCCGTGCGCGGTGGGCGCCCTGGTGAGGGCCCCGTTGCCCGGTGGGCGCCCCATGCGCGGTGGGCGCCCTGCCCCAGTGGGGACTCCGTGCCCTCACTGGGGCCCTGTTTCCAGTGGGGTGAACCTTGACCCCCGCGTCCCCGCTGCGTGCGGGGCTGCGTTTCCTTCCATGTGGAGAGGGGAAGGGGGATCTTCCTGGCCAGATGCGCTGTCAGGATCGGGCTGGGGGGGAGGGGGCGGCGGCTGCTTGGAGGCTGCTCCAGCTCCTCAGACATTTCCTTTGAGATGCAATGAAGGTCCAACTTCTTTATCATATTTACTCATTAGTTGTCTTTCCCTTTTTAACAGAAAAATCCATTTTCTTCTGAGGAGGGTGCACAGTATTGCCTTGGGTTCCTGGACCTGATAACATGGCAAAAGATGTAAGTATGTTTGCCTCAAGCTGCACACCGGCTTGAACATCACTCTTAATAGCTTTCTGCCTTTCAGGCTGACAAACGTGTGAACTACAGGGTGTTTATTTTGAGAATTTTTAAAGGAAGGCGGCAGGATACAGTGCCTCACCTCTGTACCAATGTTCTTTGTAACCGAGACCTTGACAGCAGGTTGTGCGCTTGGGTAGTGCTACTTTGACTCCTAAATTCTTTCGAGTCTATACTAACATTATAGTTTGGAGACATTCTCTGGTTAAGGGAATGGGGGTAGAGCTTAGCATTTTCTAGGGGCTTCTGCACAGGAAGCTGCTTGGCATGACTGGCCCAGAGTAAACACTGCACTTGTCTTGGGTCGTCTGTGGAATAATCATTCAGCTTCCATGGATCAAATACCCACTTCATCTTCAGCACCTTTTTTCAGAAAGGTGACATTTGGTGATTTCATGAGCCATAAATGTTAGTTAGCATAGCTTTGTATTTGTCATGAGGCTATTTAATATTCTGAATGATTTATGATTTTTTAAAGTGGTATGAAGAGACTGGCTTTTATGTATCTCTGTTGTTGTTGCTTGGGCAATTCTTCATAGCATCCCTTTAGATCCTGTAAACATCACCTGTGTCCTTTAGCATTTCTTAGGATGTGTTCTGTCACAGACATGGCAAAAATGAAGCTTTTTTTTGCTCATTTATTTACTATATAGGACTGCCATCAGCCAAAGGTGCAGTGAGGCTTGGTAAGCCTGTGTTCAGGTTGAGGAGTAACAAGTGTGGAAGCTTTTCTACAGCCTCAAAGGCTGTAGGCTTTCAGGGGAGCCATGCTGAATGGCCCACACACATTCAGTGCCTTCCTCTCGTTCAGCTCTGGACCTGCTTTTGGAAGACACGTAGCTTTTAGGGGAACTTAGTGTCTTTAAGCTATAGTCTTAGTCTGTGTGTGAATGGTAAGTTGACTTGTCATCTTCAGTTGTGTTGATGGGTAACCATGCTGCCTCTTGTGTATGTGCCTTAAAGATGAAAGCTATGTGGCAACATTCCCAATAGGCTGCTAGGTTTGAGACAGTCTTTCACTGGGGTTGCTCATGCCATGCCTCTGTAGGGTAGATAGTTCCAGGACATATTGTACTTTTAGTGACTAAACACTTAGGTCCCTTACTGATGTGGTTCTTCTGTTTTGTTCTCTTGGTATTCTATGGAGAGAGACCCATGGACATGACTGGCACGGGGTCAGGCTCTGTTGTCTGACCAGAGGAGGACTGAACACCCCTCCAGTACAATCACCATGAGGCCAGCTGATGCCCCTGGTGCTGACTTCAGGTCATCCATTATGGTGTGAGAGGGGAACGGATTGTGGGGGGAACAGGGTCTGCAGGCTGAGAATCAGCCAGGATTTTCAGGCTGGAAGAAGTCAGAGTGTTTGCATGGACTGGAAGCTGAGGTTGTAGACAGTCAAGTATTGGCCATTTTGTAGCCAACCAGGTGGTAACGTGTGGGGTGTGACATTTAGGATTTTTTTGTTTTTGTTTTGGTGTTGGTCCTCGGGCTTGACCTCAGGGCCCTGTCCCTGTCCCTGAGTTTTTGTGCTCAAAGCTTCAAAGCTAGTGCTTTACCACTTGATCTATAGCTTCACTTCTGGCATTTTGAGGTTAATTGGAGACAAGAGTCTCTCAGACTTCTGTTGCCCTGGTTGGCTTTGAACTGTGATCCTCAGATCTAGGAGTAGCTAGGATCACAGGTGTGACATTTGAGGTTTAGAGGATTCACAACTAGTGCTGCAGGAGGACATGAAGGAGCTATGGAGTGTTTCTTAGCAGTAGTTCATCAGATAAAATCTAACTGGTTGGGGCTGGGAAGGTGGCTCAGTGGTAGAGTGCTTGCCTTGCATGCGTGGGTTCTATTCCTCAGCACCACGTAAGCAGAAAAAACCAGAAGTGGCACTGTGGCTCAAGTGTTTGAGTACTAGCCTTGAGGTAAAGAGCTGAGGGACAGCGCCCAGGCCCAGAGTTCAGGTCCCATGACGGACCAAAAACAAAAAAAATCTAACTGGTTGAGTGGGGTACCATCGGCTGGGGTTCTGTAGGACACTGAGCATGTGGGAGGAATTAAGTTTGGGGCCACGTGGAAGAGAACAAGCATGGAGATGATGAAATGCTTTGAAGATCATGATGAGACATTGAGGGGAATGGCTGAGATGCTTGTTTTCTCAGTGGTGGTCCAGGCAGACCTGTAGGTGTGGATAGGCAGGGCAGTCCTTGTTCATAGTGTGTGAGCAGATGAGGCCTTGGTAACAGTTACATGCTATAGGGAGTAGAGAAACCTTGGGAAACAGGATATGAAGTTCCTCTGTCAAGTTCAGTGCCAGCGTATATATTGCCCATGAAGTTGTGATCCTGGTTGCTCCAGCTGAGAATCCCCATATTCTTAGACTTGGCCAGCATGGAGCAGGTTTGTAAGTGGAAAGGGAGGTAGATGCTCCTGTCATAAAAAGTCCTTGGAAAACTTGTGCTGGACCGTGGAAAACACTGACTAGGGTCCTGTATCACTCCCTCCAAGTTCCATGTGCAGGTTATGTGAATCAGAATGTGGCCAGTCCTCCTTACCTACAAGTACTGCACCTTCAGATTCAGCCAACTTCTGATAAAAAAAATTCTGTTGGCACTGAGCATGCACAGGCTGTTGCCTGCCATGACTCCTGGATAGTGCAGGGTAGCTGCTACTTATGGAGCATTTGTGTTGAATTAGGTATTCTAAGTCATCCAGACAAGCCTCAGAGCTGTGGAGAAGCTGAGTGGCTGGGTGTGGTGGCATATACCTGTAATCCCAGGACTTGGAAGTTTGGATAGGAGAACTGAGAGTACATAGCCCATAGCTTTATTCCCATAGGGAACAAGATTAGGCTCAGTATAATTAGACATCTGGATTTTGACATCTAGTAGAGGCTCTCAAACCTAAACCCCTCAGTAAACTGGGATCAAATGCATGCTCTGAGTGCAAGAGTCTTGTCCTTAGGTCGGTTATCTGACTGCTTAGTATACTGTGGCTGGTAAGTTAGTGCCCAACATCCATCACCCTTGGCTTTTTTTTTGTTGTTGTTTTTATTGTTTTTGGACCGTCATTGGGCTTGAACTCTGGGCTTGGGCCTTGTCCCTGCACTCTTCAGTTCAAGGCGAGTGCTCTACTGCTTGAGCCACAGCGCCGCTTCCGATTTTCCAGTGGTTTATTGGAGATAGTCTCATGGACTTTCCTGCCTGGGCTGGCTTTGAACCGAGATCTTCAGATCTCAGCCTCCTGAGTAGCTAGGATTACAGGTGTGAGCCACTGGCGCCCGGCATGACCCTTGGCTTTGAGAGCTGCTCAGTGCTGTCAGTTTGTTTCCTGGTGGTTTATGAAAACATCTCCCTAAGCTATATTTGAGAGCTGAAGACTAAGTACCACTCAGCTGTTCAGTGGCACTACCTAAGGCCCAGTTCATTACCAGCTCAGATTAGTGATAAAGCACCAAACAATGCTTCCCAGACCTAGATGTGGCATTCAGGGCTAGAGAAAACCCATCATGACAGTCCCTCCCTTACAGAAGTTGGTGTGTGGTGGGAATGGATGCTTCTTTACCTTGAGGGTGATTGAAGGGCAGGATGGTGGGCTCAACCTTTGAATGGAGCACTGTCTGTCTACCAGCTTTGTGGGCCAGCGTATCTGTCCACAGGGAATGAAGGTAGAGAAAGTTGAGGCACTGTTAAAAGCCAGAAAATTTCAGTTTAATCAGAAGTGCTGGCTCTGAAACAGGCTGCAAGGAGGCATGTCTGCATGTCTCGGGGGCCAGGCTAGATATAGCAAAGTAGTCCTGGATTCAAGGTTCAGCTAGGTGTCCCTTCACTCCAGGCACCTTCTCTTCCACATAGCAGTGGCTATTTGGTGCTGCCTATCATGACTCCTGACCCTGCATGGGGCCTGGACCATGCTGTCTGCAGTCAGATTGCTGGCTAGCCAGATAGACTCCTGTGAGCCCGGAGGGCTTCCGTACTGCATGTTTGTAAGTTGTGTGGGGTCTGGTCTAACACTCTTCTGTCAGGCCAAGGTGATGTGGGACCTGAATGAAGAGCCATGCTGACCTTTTCCTCCATGGTGCTTGAACTGTGGTTGCCATTTGTGCGAACCCTGTGTTTGCATGCTTCAGTTCCACATGCAGTGTTGGTTGACACCGGTGTCTCTCCTGGGGTCTGATGACCCTGGTGACAGTGATGCTTGTGCTCTGGATACTTTGGTCTCCTGCCACATTGTGGCACTTGGAGTCTAGGAAATTAGATTAAATACTGTGAGGTGATGCTAGGAGATGGGCAGATGCCTGGGCAGGCTGGACTTGGCTTTTTCCCCTTCCCTTCTGGGGCATCTGCTGGGGTGTTCCACTTAGGCCCCTACTGTGTCATTCTGTGGCGAAGTCCAATCACTCCATGCTATCCTCTGTGGTGGCCTGCTACACCACCAGGCTTCTCTGTCGTAATCCCTCTCTGTGATCCATTTAGTAGAAGTTCCACAGGAGGAATTTAGGTCCAGGTAATATTTCTTCTCATTGTTAAAGTATTCTTAGTTGTTGGATTTTTTTTTAAAGGAAGAATATAAAATTGTCCCTAGTTGAATTCTCTGTGAGCAATTGGGATTTGATCTGTTCCTGTTCAGTTAGTACTTTGCAAAGATGTGCCCTGTCTGATCTGTGCCACCATGTATCACCAGGATTTTCCTGTCAGCCATTTTTTCCTGACATGGTTTTAACAGCTGTAGGTTTAGTCAACATGCTTGGAAATTGTAGACTTGGACTTGCTGAGGAGGTAGGAAATAAACATGACACAGAGCTAGACCCTTTATTTTAGATCCAGACCAGCAGTACACCCTTGGATATGGAATGAAAGCTGATTCTTGGGAAATGGGTCCATCCATTCCAGTTTTTTACATGAACCATCCCAGAATATCAAGTTCTGACTTTGGGAGAATGGATGAAGAATGAAAGATGTATAGAAACCATGCATGCAACCATCTAGATTGTATTCCTAGCCTCTTACTAACGACTAGAGCTGGCACAAAATGGTGTGGACAGCAAATAGGGCTGGTCAGAATATGGGATGCAGGTTGTCAGGAGAGGCCATCAGCACTAGTGTGAGAGGGGTGGGTTCCCCTGGGGACTGAATGTGCACATGGGTCCCTGTGCTGAGGATTCCAGTGGTTTCCTGATCAGTCTTAAGTTTGCACAAATCTATGACAGCTTTTAGGCTGAATCCTTGGAGGTGTGCTCGTTCACATGTGTTCGCAGTATGTACATGTTTGCATGTGTGTACATCCACATGCTGTGTCTTTGAGATTCGTTGTCAGATTCTTTCTAGAAGGATTGTGCCAGCTTGTCCTTACATCCATCTGATTATAGAAGAGTATCCCCTGTAACTTTTCATTCCCAACATGCTCATGGTAACTATTTAAAACCTATAAAACTTTTTCAGTTTGAAAGGTTAAACTTCTTGTTTTAGTTTGTGTTTTTTTTTTTTTTGGTCAGTCATGGAGCTTGAACTCTGGGCCTGTGCGCTGTCCCTCAGCTCTTCATCTCAAGGCTAGTGCTCTACCACTTGAGCCACAGTGCCACTTCCTGTTTTCTGTTAGTTTATTGGAGATAAGAGTTTCATGGCTGGGCTGGGAAGGTGGCTCAGTGGTAGAGCACTTGCCTTGCATGCATGAGGCCCTGAGTTCGATTCCTCAGCACCACATAAGCAAAAAGACAAAAGCTGGAAGTGGCACTGTGGCTCAAGTGGTAGAGCGCTAGCCTTGAGCTGAAGAGCTGAGGGACAGCGCCTAGCCCAGATTTCAGGCCCCATGACCAGACCCCCCCCCAAAAAAAAGTTTCATGGCTTTTCCTGCCCAGGCTGGCTTTGAACCACAATCCTTAGATCTCAGTAGCTAGGATTACAGGCCACCAGTACCCGGCTAGTTTGTGTTTTTAAGATTTGGGGAATATTCTCCTTTGAAGATATTTCTTTGTGGATTGAATTTATCATTTTTCTTTATTTCCTGCTAATTTGTATATACTTGTTTTTCTAATTGCCTAAGGAGAATATGTTTTGAATTTTATCATTAAAGAGATGTTTTCAATAAGGTGATTTTTTTCTTTCCTCCCTCAATTGGCTAATTAGTATAGGTTCCTTTCTTTCTTCCTTTCTTTTTTTTTTTTTAATTTAGTGACCCAAGTTGTTCTGTTCTTGGACTCTGGTAAAAATTACAGCACAGTTGAAGACCTTCTTAGCTGTTGTGCAAGAGTTACTTCCTGTGCTTAAAACTTCATGATTTGGAGTATTTCATGTAGGTCCATTTATTTGCCTCTTAGAAGATATATCTTCCTTTTTAACCCTGGTGTTGACCCCAGGGCCTTGTGCTCACTATAACTGTGATCTACCTCTGAGCAATACCCTGGCCCTTAGGGTTTGAATTAACATGGCTATGCCACTGTTGAGTCCACCCAGGTCACATTTTGCAAGGAAGAAGGTGAAGCAAGAGATCCTCAGTTATAGTTGAGCCTCTGCATGTGTCTTCAAGGCTGTTTGGGGCTAATCTACAAACATGCACCTGTCATTCACTAATCTGCTAGTTCTTTGACTAATCCAGTTATTCATGAAGATGATTATTACTGAAGTTAGAAATCTGGCACTCATTCTTCAGCTTGGTGTTTATCACCTTGTTTGTGACAGCACACAGCATTAAAAACAAACCTTTGCTTACCCCCATTCCTGCTTGTTGGTCCTGGGTAATGTGATTCTTGGCAGACCCTTCATTCTGCATCCTGAGCAGGAGAGGTATCCCCTAAGCAGACAGGGTGTAGTAGCTTCAGGGGGCTTTGAAGCTAGCGTTGTACTCTTCGGGCAGTGTTTTTGGTAGATAAACTCAGCATTTGCTTTAGGAAAGTGATGAGTCATGGCAGTCAGCCATCATGTTCTGGGTCAGTCTTATCACTGTCAAGAACGCCAAGTTCCAGGCTGGTGGAAACTCACTTTTTTTTTGTCAGTCATGGGGCTTGAACTCTGGGCCTGAGCTCTGTCCAGCTCTTCAGCTCAAGGCTAGCTAGCGTTGAGCCACAGTGCCACTTCCGGTTTTCTGGTTTTATTGGAGATAAGAGTTTCATGGCTTTTCCTGCCCAAGCCGGCTTTGAACCATGATCCTCACATCTCAGCCTCTTGAGTAGCTAGGATTACAGTTGTGAGTCATTGGCTTCCAGCTTAGAGATTTTTTTTTAACCCTGGTGGAGTTTATACTCAGGTATTTTGATTGTTTTCCAGGCTATTATGAGTGGAGTTGTTTTCCTGATTCAGTCTGTTCATCTTTTACTATTATGTCCTCCTACATTGCTGAAAGTATAGATCTGTAGGTTGTTTGTGGTACTCCTTCAAGTATAGGATTATATTGTCTGCAAATAGGTATAGTTTGACTTCTTTCCCTATTTTCCTTTTATTTTTCTTACCTTATTGTACTGGCTAGGACTTCAGTACTGTATTGAATAGGAATGGCATGGCTGTGTCCCACATGTTCTGATAGGTTGTGCTTTCTTTTTCATTAGTTTAGGAATATCTTTGCTTGCTTGATTGTTTGCTTGGTGATCCTGGGGTCTGAACTCAGGGCCCTGTGCTTGCTAATAGGTGTTCTATTTGAGCCATGGTCTTGTTTCTCAACAATACACTGTTCAGTTTCTATATATTTTAAAGTTAATAGAAGTTATTTCAGTTTGCTTGTATTATTTTATTGAGTAGGTTATGCCTTCAATTTGTTCCTTCTCTACTCATTTGATGGTTTCTCAGTAAGTCTTGCACAATCAACTCATTTTCTTAGTGACTTTTAAATGTCTTTGATAGATTGATGCAACTTCTCTATCTTTAATCCCTGATGCTGTTGTCAATTTATGATCTTTTAGCCAGGCTTTAAATTTTTTAAAAAATTATTATTATAAGGGTGATATACAGGAGTGTTGCAGTTACGTAAGTCAGGTAAAGAGTACATTTCTTGTTGGACAGAGTCACTTTCTTTGTTCTCTCCTAGTTTTTCCCTCCATCTCCACCCACAAGTTGTATGGTTCATTTTTAACATTGTGTCTAGTGATTACCACTGCTATATTTGTTCATCCTTTGTCCCTTCATTTCTATGCCTCCCCTTACCCTCCCAAAGACAGAAAAATGAACAAGACAATAAGAAAAGGAAACAAAAGCAGCAAATAAGAAAAAGCCCTCTTGGGGCTGGGAAGGTGGCTCAGTGGTAGAGCACTTGCCTTGCATGCATGAGGCCCTGGGTTCGATTCCTCAGCTCCACATAACCAGGAAAAAAAAGCTGGAAGTGGTGCTATGGCTCAAGTGGTAGAGTGCTAGCCTTGAGCTGAAGAGCTGAGGGACAGCGCCCAGGCCCAGAGTTCAGGCCCACGACTGGACAGAGAAAAAAGAAAAAGCCCTCTTTCCATTTTGGAGTTCATTTTGATAATTATTATTTTATATGATCAGAGGTACATAGGCGTTGTGCATTTGTGTTCCTCCTCAAAAGAATGTCCTCCTTTATTCTTATTATGTGTGAATTAACTGGAGTCCTGTAGACTTTATCACATATTTTATATCTAGCTTCCACATATGAGAGAAAACATGTGCCGTTTGTATCTCTGAGCTTGGCTTACCTCACTTAACATGATTTCTTCTAGGTCCATCCATTTCCCTGCAAATGACATAACATTATGGGTAGATACCACCTTTTTTTATTTTTTTTAATTAATTAATTTATTTTTTATTTGTGAACATACTGTACAGAGGGGTTACAATTACATAGGCAGGATAATGCGTACATTTATTACCAAGCATTGCAGCCTCCTCCTTTGGTTTACTTTTTTTTTTTTTTTGATGCTAGTCCTACAATGTGAACTCGGGGCCTGGGCATGGTCCCTGAGCTTCTTTTGCTCAAGGCTAGCACTCTACTACTTGAGGCAGAGCATCACTTTTGGCTTTTTCTGTTTATGTGGTACTGAGGAATCAAACCCAGGGCTTCATTAATGCTAGGCAAGCACTCTACCACTAATATACATTCTCAGCCCAGGTACCACATTTTTTGGATCCACTCATCCATTGTGGGCACCTGAGCTGTTTCCATAGCTTTGTCAGCCAGGCTTTTTTTGGGGGTGGAGGGTTGGGGGGGGAGTTCTAGTGCTTGAATGCAGGGCCTGGGCATTGTTCCTGAGCTGCTTTTGCTCAAGGCTAGCACTCTACCACTTGAGGCACAGCACCACTTCGGGCTTTTTCTGTGTGTGGTACTAAGGAATTGAAGCACTCTACTACTAAGTCACATTCCTAGACCCTAGGCAGGCTTTTGATTGATTTATTTGGGCTATTGAGTTCATTTCCAGGATCCTAATATTTTTTTCAACAAGATTTCTGTCTTTATTGAATGTTTTTTTTTTTCTTTTTTGTGCTGGTCCTGGGACTTGAACTCAGGGCCTAGGTGCTGCCCCTAAGCTTTTTTTTTTAGCTGAAGGCAAGCACTCTACCACTTGAGTCACAGTTCTACTTCTGGCTGTTCTTGATAGTAATTGGAGATAAGAGTCTCATGATCTTTCCTGCCTGGCTTTGAACCGAGATCCTCAAATCTCAGACTCTTGAGTAGCTAAGATTATAGACCAGTGCCTGGCTTGAATTTCTCTTTCATATCTTCCATTGTTTTATTTCATTCAGTTATTTGTTCGAATTTTGAGCTCAGTCATGTGTTTGTCTCTCCTTTCAATTTATGTTGTGTGTGTGTATGTGTGCACATACACGTATATGTGTATGTATATGGTTAAATGCACCTCAATTTTATTAATCACTGTCTTTGTTTTTGAATTCCTTGTTTGAAATTTCTTCCTCTTCACTATCTGTTAATTCCTTTATCATGTAGTTGTTGGTTTTTTTGAGCGAGACAAGTTGTGTTTATGTACTTTGTGATTCGTTTTTTCCGTTGTGAACTTTTAGGTGGAGGTTTTAGTCTCCTGTGTCTTCTTAGTTGGTGGTTTCTCAGAAATCATTTAAAATTGGGTAGTAGCTGTGTTGTAGTATAGTTTTCCTGTTATAGCCGTCCCTCGTTATATTGTGGTTCACGTATTGTGGCTTCACTATATTGCAGATTTTTAAAAAAATATGCAAATAAGCCGGGCACCCGTGGCTCACGCCTGTAATCCTAGCTACTCAGGAGGCTGAGATCTGAGGATCAAGGTTCAAAGCCAGCCCGGGCAGGAAAGTCCATGAGACTCTTATCTCCAATAAACCACTAGAAAACTGGAAGTGATGCTGTGGTTCAAATGGTAGAGTGCTCGCCTTGAGCTGAAGAATGCAGGGACAGTGCCCAAGCCCAGAGTTCAAGCCCCATGAGCAACCAAAAAAAAAAAAAAAGCGCAAATAGTGATCCCTCAACTATGGTAGGTGCTACGTTCTAGAGAGACCCCCTCCCCATAGGTGAACATTTGTGAAGTAGCATTATATAGTTGTCCCTCACCATTATTATTATTATTATTACTACTATTCTGATTTTCGCCTATCACAGGGGTCTCTGCTTGCCATAGGTGAGGAATCACTGCTCAACTGCAGACAGATGACCCAGGAGTCAAAAATTCCATTTTGGTGCTCAACACACTGCATATCTCTTTTCCGTGGGCTGTCACACTTGATAACCCACACTTGTTTTGCATGTAGTCTCTAATCAAGACCAGTCACCACTTGCTCCAGCATCTGTGAGTGTAGAAGCAAATTGTTCTAATTAACCAGGTATATGGTATAGAGGGAATCAAAGGGGACAGCTAAGTTTAGTAGAGGTTAATGAAAACATGGAGTTAGACAAGTAGAAAAGATCTGGTTAATGTGTTTGGGGAGCGTGGGAGGAGAAAGAGAAATAAAAAAAACATTAACAGATTAAACACATGTAGACATAAACACACAATAAAGGATGCTACAGGAGCCTACTTATAGGCAAGGAGTAGTAGTAAACAATTATTAATGGTGGAGAAATAGAGATAGAGGAAAATATGAGAGGGCAGTTTGAATTGTAGATACAAGCAAAGTACAAATGGGAAAGGTGGTAGAAAAGAAACCTGACATAGGATTAAACACTGAAAACCAGGTGTGGCTGAGAACTGACTGTAGGGAAAAGCAGAATTAAAAGGCACATAAAGCCAGGTACCAGTGGCTTATACTCCTAGCTACTTGGGAGCTAAGATCTGGAATTACAGTTCAAAGCTAGCCTGAGCATTAAAGTCCATGACTCTCATTTCCAATTAACCACCAAAAAGCTGAAAGTGCACTTGTGGCTCAAGTGGCAGAGTACTAGCCTTGAGCAAAAGATAGTGCCCAGACCCTGAGTTCATATTCACCAGCACATACAAAAAGGAAGTAAGTACAACATTGGCCATATCCATTATTTAAAAAGTCAGTATTGGGGCTGGGAAGGTGGCTCAGTGGTAGAGCACTTGCCTTGCATGCATAAGGCCCTGGGTTCGATTCCTCAGCACCACATAAGCAGAAAAAAAAAGCCGGAAGTGGCGCTGTGGCTCAAGTGGTAGAGCACTAGCCTTGAGCTGAAGAGCTGAGGGACAGCGCCCAGGCCCAGAGTTCAGGCCCCACGACCGGACCCCCCCCAAAAAAAAAGTATTTACCATCAAAACAAATAAAAAACAAATTAACCGTTTTCAGCTGCTCTCATGCCTCCCCCTTCTGTGAAGCCATAGGCCATGAGTATCACCTGATTTGGACAGATTAATGATCAGGCTCTCACCCAAGGAATCAGCCTGTGGAGCTATGGGGGCAGGCCCACCCATCTGGTTTCCCAGGGGTTAAACTTCTCTGAAGTGCCCTGTTAGATGGTTTCCCACTCCTCAACCGTCTACTTAAACTTCATGTTCAGGCATCCTGAGACTCCTTAAGCAGTGATAGTTCTTACTCTCCGGCCCCTGGAATAACTGTCTGATAATAAGTACTCTCCTACTAAGGGGAAGGACAGAATGCCTTTCTTTATCAAGGCTGGCTTTCTGCCCATGCGCTTAGATGAAGGCTTGGGTTGGGGGGGAGGCAGGTTTTTTCTGCACCTGTATTAGTCTTGCCATGGCTGTCTATGCCTCTCCTCCAGGGAGCTGGTGGTTTGCTTGGAACTCAGTGCTTTTCTTCTGTTGACTTGGTTTCTCTGGTTTTCTGCCTTCCTGCTATCTTTGTGGTTTTCTGGTTTTCTTTTTCTCTTGAGAATTAAGTCTCTTCTGTGTTATTAGAATCTTCTCATTCAAGGAGTGAAAATGGTGTATGCTTCTAATCCACTGTTTTAGCCACCCCTCAGCTGTAGTTTGGGGGTAACCCTCTGATATGTGTTCAGACATGCACATGTTTTTATACAGTTCTCCCCTCCCCTCTTTCCCCTTTTCTCTCCTCCCTCCTCTCCACTTTCTTCCCCTTTTCTCTCATCCCCTCCCCTCCCTTGCCTTTGGATTGAACCCAGGGCCTTCCACATGCTAGATGAGTGCTCTACCACTTGAGCTGCATTCCCAACTTCTTTGTGTATATTTTATTTGGAGATAAGGAGATAGTCTCACTTTCCCTAGGCTGATCTTAAATCCTCAGTCCTTCTAATTTATCCTCCCAAGTAGTTGGGATTACAGATGTGCAAGCCATGCCCCAATTTGTTACAGTTTTATGTAAATCAGCTCATATTCTGTTTCTTGCTATCTTGCTCAAAATCAATAAATATGAATATGTGTACTTAAAATATATATTTTTGAACTCAGGGCCAGGGCACTGTCCTTGAGACTCTCTGTGCTCAAGGCTAGAGCTCTACCACTTGAGCCACAGCACCACTTCTAGCTTTTTCTGTTTATGTGATACTGAGAAATTGAACCAAGGGCTTCATGCATGTTGGGCAAGCACTCTGCTGCTAAGCCAGCCACATTCCCAACCCTTAAAAATACTTTTTTGAAGCAGGTTTTTTTTTTTTTTCCCCATTTCTGGGGCTTCAACTCAGGGCCTGGGCGCTGTCCCTTGAGCTTTTGCTCAAGGCTAGCAACCCTACAGCCCGAGCCACAGTGCCACTTTTGGCTTTTTCTGTTTATGTGGTACTGAGGAATAGAACCCAGGGTTTCATAAGTACTTGGCAAGCACGCTACCACTAAGCCACATTCCCATCCCTGAGGCAGATTTTTGCTATATAGCTCAAGCCTTGATGCTTGAAATTGTCTCCTAAGTGCTAATATTCCAGGTGAGTCCCACCTCAACTGGCTGTACGTTTTTTTCCCTTTGGTAGTAGCTGGGAATGTGGCTTTATGGGACACAGATGGTGTTTAAGAGGACAGTAACAGGGGGCTGGGAAGGTGGCTCAGTGGTAGAGTACTTGCCTTGCATGCATGAGGCCCTGGGTTCGATTCCTCAGCACCACATAAACAAAAAGGAAAAAAGCCGGAAGTGGTGCTGTGGCTCAAGTGAGTGGTAGAGCGCTAGCCTTGAGCTGAAGAGCCCAGGCCCAGAGTTCAGGCCCCACGACCGGAACCAAAAAAAAAAAAAGAGGACAGTAACAGGTGTTCCTTGAGCCTACAGTGCTGGCTGGCAGTCTTCTCTGCCCCTCTTGGGCCTGGCCCTGTCCTGTTTAGTTGATTGCAGGTCCTTTCTCAGCTGTTTTTGAACCAGGAACTGTGATTCCTGCCCTGATAGGAGTTCTCTTGTCATGTGGAGAAGCAGACAATAGAAGTCAGTGGAAGTTGTGGACTGGAAATTAGGAAGGGAAGTTGTATAGACAGGGCAGGGACAGTGGTAGAGGATGTTTGCTTGCTACTCTGAACCCTTGATGTAGACTCACCTGCCTCCCTCTACTAGCAAGGGCTGCTCATAGTCTCTATAGCACCTAAGCTGAGTAGTCTGGGGGAGTTAGCTGAGAGCTGTGGCATGACGTGGGTGGTGCTTTGTCCCACTGCATCCATTTGCTTAGGTGTTTGCACTTGTCTGTGTATCAATGACACAGCTACAGAGCTGTGACCATGGTCATCATTTATTTATGAAAGGATGGTGGTGACCAGACCCCTTCTGGAGATTGGAAAAATAAGTTCCCTGATTCTCATTTTTTGGTAGGGTTGGCCATTGTGGTGTAAGGTGCTCTGGGAACAAGGTTTTACTGTGTTGCTGCTTAGCTGCTTTAGTGCATGAGTTGAAAGAACATCAACTAACTGTTAAAGACTTTTGAATAGTTTTTCTGAGGAAAGTCAAGGTTGCCTGCTGCTCACCAAATACTCCATCTCCAACGTAGCTGAGACTTCTTACTAGAGAGGCCCTGACTGCAACCAGGTGGGCACAGAGGTGGGCCTTGGGCAAGGCTGGTCCAGCAGACTGTGTGTACCCTCTTGAGTGACTTGGACATTTGGGATAGATGTGCCATCGTTCAGGGATTCCCCCTGCCCTGCCAGCACTTTTCAGCCATGGGATGTGCTCTGTCACTGCAGACACCAGGTCAGCACTGCATCCCAGATATTGCTCCGTCACTGTAGACACCGGGTCAGCACTGCATCCCAGGCACTGCTCCATCACTGTGGACACCAGATTGGCACTTGGATGTAGTTGGAGAAGTTCATGGATGACAGTGTTATTGAGGTGGAGCTGTGGGCCATTCTTCCCAAGGAACAGAAGCCAGGACTTCCTTAGATGGCTCTGCTGGTGTCTTATTCTAGGAAGGAAAGTAGCTATAGCAGGACTGTGGGTCCACTTTCAGGAGTGGATGATGATTGGCACAAATTAGGCTTGGCCTGTGCAGTGGCTGCTACACACTGTAGTACAGTTATAGGATTCCTGTAGTTGATCACATGTTGGAGTTGAAGCTTGAGCATAGTTGCCTGTTCTTCCTGGCTTTTGCTGTCTTTACCATTGTCACACAACAGTGAAGTTTCATTAGAATATCCATCTCCCTCTTCACTTACCCTCCTGTGGGATCACCTCAAAGCTGTTGATAGGAAAGTGAGCTTGCCTTCTGCTAAGGCTTTCTGTGAAGCCAGTCCCTTGCCAGGGACAGGTTCCTTCAGCACGCTCAATGGCCCCCAACACAGAGTTTCATTATAGAGGCACTGTTGGAACGCTGGCTCACCTTTGCAGCAAACCTCCACTATCCTGTGATTCTGTGGATGAGGGCTATAGCAGGAGCTGACTGGGGACTGGCTGTCTGGAGCTTGGCTTCTACTGGCTGTGGTGTGGATCTTCTTTCTCCCTGTGAACTGCTTGAGCATCCTTACATCAATGTGTGGCTTCTCAGAGAACCAGGGGACGTGGAAGGTCATGAGGGTACAAGCTACTAATGTCACCCTCGCATACCAGACTCTGGTGTTGTGGAGCTCAGTTTAGTCAGCGAGGCGAGTATGATGCAGATGTTTCACTTTGAGGTTCCTTTTACCAGGGACACTACTTAATCACAAGGGCTCTTCCCTGTGTCCTCATGTAATGAGTCTTGGCACTTGGATGTGGTTCGGGGGAACACTTGCCTATCAAGGTTACAGGCCAGTACTAGCCTCTAGAGTATTGGCTTATTGAAAATCTCCCATGCTCTTCTTCATATTATTTGTGAACAAGAGAACTCTAGTGGTTTTGTTTTCTAATTTCCTTTATGGAAAGGAAGGCTTGCATTTCCTTTGTGATTTTGTCATTTGTGGTGTTATGAAAGACCTGACACTGTGGGGTAAGCATGGTAGGCTGATAGTCACCTCAGCCCACCACTGGGCTTCCTGGCAGGTCAGACTTCCTATCTGCTAGATCTTGTAAATGACTGAGCCAGGTGCCAGTGGCTCAAGCCTGTAATCCTAGCTATTCGGGAGGTTGAGAGCTGAGGATTGCTGCTCAAAGCTAGCTTGGGCAGGAAAGTCCACAAGAATTTTATCTCCAATGAAGCACAAAAAAAGCAAGAAGTGGAGCTGTGGCACAAGTGGTAGAGTTGTAGCCTGAGTATACAGGCTAAACATAAAGGCTGGTGTTTATTTTACTAATTTGATTGGTAGAATAGACCTGTTTTACAGTCAGTATAGCCTGAAAATTACTCCTTGAAGCCAATGCTTCTCAGCTGAGGGCAAATTTGCAGTATCTGGAGATAATTTTGTTTGTCCCCGCTGGGCAGGTTGGGAGAAGATGGACTGGCATGTGGTAGCAGAACTGGAGGTGCTACTAAAGGTTCTGCAGTCCAGGACAAAAATTCCAGACCCTAGTGCCAGCTGCCCAATGTCTGTGTGGCAAAAGAGGGAGACCCTGTAAGATACAAGTGAACACCGAGTCTCTAGCCAGACTCTGGGACCTGAGGTCAGGTTTAGCAGGCCCAGGATCTTAGGTTTTAAGATGACAATAAGTTGCTCTGTTAGCTTCTTTTGGAATGCAAGTGATTGACATTCAAGGAGCACAAATAAGAGGAGTTTACTCTCTGGCAGACAGTTTGTAAATATGTCTTGAGCTATAGATGAGAAGGTCCTGTTGGGTCTGGCTATTACCTATTCTCTTCCCTTGACTTTGGTTTGTTTCCCAGCCTCCCTGGACTTTTTATGGCACCAAGTTGAGGATTGTAGAGAAAGCATGTCTCCTTCCCTCTCATACTCTGACAAGGGCCCTGCTGTCTACTCCTGGCTGGTGAGCTTCTGGGTACCTGTGCCAGAAGCAAGCACCAGAGATGAAGAATGGGGACATGCTCACGTCAGTAGGATGGTACCTGTGATCATAGGGACTCTGGACTTAGGATCTGTGGCATGGGTTGCTGCTGGGATACTGGGATACTGTTGTGGCTGGGCTGACCTCAAGACAGGACAGAAGCAGAGGAACTTCCTAGCAGCTGTCTCTGAGGGCCAGACAGTTTCTCCTTTAGGAAGCCACCTGCATTCCTGCTAGAGCACCTGTGTAACTGCATGTCAGAAGCTGGCTTAGTGGTTGGTAGTTTAATGGGACATGAACATGAGTACAGTGCTGTGGTCGTCTTACTGGTGGGCCTGAGTTCCATCCATGTAGGACTCTAGAGTGGGACCTAAACATGAATACAGGCTATGGTCTCCACATTGGCTGGGCCTGAGGAAACAGATGCTGTTTTGCACCCCAATCCACAGAAAAACATTGTGACAACAGTAAATGGCTCTGCCTCTTCTTCACTCTGTTCTTGCCCTGCAACACTGTTAGTGCAGTGGTCAAGGGAAGCACTAAATCAGAACAGAGCAATAGCTTCTGGTGGAGTTGCATGATGGGACTGTTGGTAGCAGAGTGGTCATGCTCTGCAGAAACCAGAGGATGCAGCAGGCACTGTCCAGGGGCAGCTGCCTATCCAGTGTGAGTGTCCCTCTTCAGAACAAGGGTACCTGAGGGTAGGAGGCAGGGAGCAGTGGGCTAGGCATGCCACATGCTGTGATAGGAGCCTTATTCCCTCCCAAACTCATGGCCCAGGGCCATTGGCTTTTTCTCCCAGGAGGGAGCTAAGGAGAGCAGTATGTCTTCCAACATTATCCAGACCCTGTCTAAGCCATCTGACCGAGGCTCTTGTCCATATGCATTAGAATCATGGCTTTATCCTATCCACTGGGATTTTTGGCCTTGCCAGCTGCCTCTTCGATGACCAGCCTAGTGTGTGTGTTCTTGCTTCCAGCCTCAACCTGACCTCATCACAGCCTTGCTTCAAACTTCTATTTGTTACTCTCCTGCATTTCTTGCCAGGCCTTAACTGGCCTTCCCAGCCCCCTGTACCCAGCAGGCTTTCCTAGGCATAATTTCATGACCTTGTACACACAGCTTGACCCCACTAGGGTCAATGCTTTAGCGTGACCTTGCTTCACACCCCCGGTTTCCCTGTGAGACATGGTTCTCTTCACTCAGTGTCCTGACTCTTTGCTCTGGCCTCATCCACTCCCTTTGCCCACCTGGGCTTGTCTTCAAGGCCTTGCCCAAAAAGCTTAAATCCACACAAAACTTCATGGGTCTTCCACTGGCCCCAGCACCTGGCCTAGCCTCATTGTGTGGCCTAACTTCCTGGGTATTATTTACCTACTGGCTTTAAACTCCCCCATCCCCGGTCTTCTACAACGGACTGTAATCCATTTCCCTCTTTGCCCTTTGTTTCCCCTTGGATGTACAGAGGTGACCTTATTCCTGCCATTATTGATGTCTTGGTCTTACCAACTTGGCCTTACCCGTCCATAGCCCCTGGCCTGCCCATTAGCCCTAACTTCTTGGCATTACCAATGGGCTTTAATGTCTTCCTCTTTTCCCCGTGGCCTTCCTGTTGACCTTTCTTTTTTTTTGTTGGTCATGGGCTTGAACTCTGGGCCTGAGCGCTGTCCCTCAGCTCTTCAGTTCAAGGCTAGTGCTCTACCATTTGAGCTACAGCGCCACTTCTGGTTTTCTAGTGGTTCATTGGAGATAAGAGTCTCATGGATGTTCCTGCCCGGGCTAGCTTTGAACCTCGATCCTCAGATCTCAGTCTCCTGAGTAGCTAGGATTACAGGCATGAGCCACCGGTGCCGGGCTCCTGTTGACCTTTCTACTTGCTGTTAAGCTCTTGGCCTTAGCAAGCTGGACTTACTGACTCAAACATATGTAACCGACAACATATATATTTTTGTTCATTTTTACTTTTGTGGTGTTATGGATAGAACCCTTGGAGCATGCTTAGCGATGGCTCCACTGTGGGCATACCTCCAATGTACCATGCCTGCTTAGCTTTAAACTCCCAGCCTTTTTCACTAGGTGTCCCACACAGAACTTCACAAACCTGGACCTAGCCATTGTCTCTTAGTTGTCCAGTCCGACTTGGTGTCGTCAGTCCTTCTTCACTTCCTATTGTCACCAGTTTGGCACCCTGCCCATCAGCCTACATACCAGGACTTGGGCCAAATAGCCTTAACCTCCTTTTCTTTTTCAGTCCTTGAGTTTGAACTCAGGGCCTTGTGCTTGCTAGGCAGGTGCTTTCCTACATGAGCAACACATATTGCCCTTCCTTGCTTTAACTTGTTTTGGTTAGGATCTCCTGGTTCTGCCTGGGTTGGCCTCAGACTACAGTCCTTAAACCTATCTTTTCTGTGTAGCTGGCTTGCAAGTGTATGCCATTTTTGGCTTCTGGTCTTCCTCTTGACTTTGCCCGGTGTTACTTTAAGTCCTGGCTTTGCCTACCTAATTCTAATCCTTGTTTTATTCACCTTGCACTGTCATTCTTGGCTGTAACCTCTGTTGGCCTTATCTGCCTGAATTTGTACCCACCTTACCCATTCTTAACTTCCTAGTGCACCCATCTGGCTTTTCCCACCTGTCTAAATTCTTGGCTTTGCACACCTGAATTAACCATCTGACTTTTCATCTGGGTTTACCTGCCATTTATTTCCTGGTTCAGGGTGATTTAACCTCGTGGTAATGTTGGTGCCTTCCACATGCTCTTCGAGCCCAGGCTGCATGTGATCCTGTCATCTTCCTTGGTTGGTAGCACTTGCTCTTCTGTTCTGTAAGATGTACAGAGCATGGCCCAGTGGTCTGGCCAGGCTCTGAGTCTTTGTTGGTATGTAGCTAAATGTCCTCTCTGACTCCCCATCTGTCACCATTATTTTCTCTGTGGAAGAATATTTGGCCACCCCTGGCTTATTTACTTTGCAACTAGTGGGATAGTAAGACCTACCACTGCCTCCTGTCCCTGCCTCAGGCCAGTACCTGCATAGGTTGATGTTGGGGTAAGGGATCTTTTTCAAGGACAGGGCAGCCACGGCCCCTGCCTGGCTTGGACTTTTGTTGGCCAAAGGAGAGAATGAAAAGTTTGCATGGGTCTTCTGGAGGGTGGCCGCAGACGACAGTTGGGTGAGAAGCCTTCCCGGTGTGTGAGTCATCTGTGTTGTCATGTGCTCCCTTTCTGTGGCACTGTGCAGGAGCATCTCCCTGTTTTTAGTGACCTGGGATCTGCAGGTTACTGGGAGCCACACGTGGCATCGCTGCTTTTGAGACTGACCCTTTTGGGTCAGTCAGGCCACTGGCTTTAGAGTGACCTCTTCTTTTAGGCAGTGGTTTAAAGATCACACGGATGGTTTGTTAACAACTAGCTGTGTGGCTCTCTAGATACTGTATTTACTGTTGTTATTGTTACTCCCTGCAGGCCAGTCTAATTGAAGCCAACGGAGAACTAAAGGTCTTTATAGACCAGAACCTTAGTCCTGGGAAAGGTAAGGGAGCCTGTTTTGGAAATGTAAGTCTGTAGATGAATGTATGAAGTTGGGTGTGTGGATGATGTGCCTGTTAGGCCATCCTAGGGCTGCCAACCCTGCACTGTCTCCAGTTGCTTTGCTGATTCTGCTTTCCAAGGTGTATGTTCTTTGTGCAGGGGCAGAGGTCTGAGGACAGTGTCAAGGGAAGAATGTCAGTCACTTGTATTTTCACCCAGAAAGAGGGTTGCCATATCCCATGGTTCTCCAGGGCCCTGTGGTTGGGCACCTAATGAGGAACTTGTACTTGATATAAATCCCTTGAGAGCTGGCTGGCATCTTCCCAGGCTTCCACTTGCATCCCTCTGCTGATCCTGGGGTCTGGGTATTGTCCCTGAGTGCCTTTTGCTCAAGGCTAGCACTCTACCACTTGAGCCAGAAGCGCTACTTCTGTCTTTTTTGATCGTTTAGTAGAGATGAGTCTTGCAGACTTTACTGCCTAGGAAGGTAGCTTCGAACCACGATCCTCAGATCTCAGCCTCCTGAGTAGCTAGGATGGCAGGTGTGAGCCATCGACACCCAACGAGAGCTCTCTCTTCTGTCTTGAGGCATCAAGGAGGCGAGGCAGGTAAGTGGTTGAGGCCCATCCTCAAGTGCCCTTCAGGCTTGGCCCCCACAGTACAGCCATTACAGCTGTGACTGTTACGCTCTCCTGGGGATTTCCTTCTTCAGATGAACAAACATCTGGAGAGAGCAGTTGCCTGCATGGGGCCTGGCCTTTGTCCATACTGCATCTCCCTGCATCCCGTGACATAGGTCGCTTCTGCAAGGTGCTTGGTGTAGCTTGTTTCCGTGCCTCATGGGACAGACTTGTGGGGGGTCATGTTGTTCCAAGGTGCATCTGCTTGCCTAGTCCGGATCTTCATAGGCGCTCAGCCAGAGCAGAGGCTCAGAGGCCAGGTTCTGAAGAGCTCCTTATTCCTAGTTTTTCTGATTGTTGTCTTTCTGGCCTGTAATCCTGGTTTAGCTACTCAGGAGACAGATCTGAGGATCACAGTTCAAAGATAGCCTGGGAAGGAATGCCTGTGAGACTCTTATATCCAGTTAACTACAAAAAAAAGCCAGAAGTGGAGCTGTAGCTCAAGTGGTAGAGCACTAGCCTTGAGCAAATAAGCTCAGGGACAGTGAATTCCTGAGTTCAAGCCCAGGACCGGCACCAAAAAATAAAAGTAGTTGTTTTCCCCCAAATCATGAGGGCCTTGAAGATGGTAATCTGGTCCCCTTTGTCCCTCGGTCACAGCAGCTCTGCTGCGCCATTTGTGATTTATGCTGTGTGAATGTGGGAGTCCAGTGCCTTCACCCCCAAAACCAACCAGGTCCAGATGCCATGGTGACTGTCACTGCATCCTTCCCAGTCCCCACGAGGGCCATTGCTGCATCCTGGGCTGTTGTGTGTCCTCCCTGGTCCACCAGAGACTAGAGTAGGTAGAGTTGGGAAAGGACTTAACTCAGACTTTGGCCCTACTGGTCACTCTGTGTGTGTGTGTGTGTGTGTGTGTGTGTGTGTGTGTGTGTGTGTGTGTGTGTGTGTGTGTG
>NW_012267280.1:6001213-6011115 GCF_000151885.1 Dipodomys ordii | reverse complement strand
TCTATCTATCTATCTATCTATCTATCTATCTATCTATCTATCTATCTATCTATCTATCTATCTACCTATCTACCTATCTATCTATCTATCTATCTTGCCTAGTGCTAGTATTGGAAGTTGACCTCAGGGTTTAGTACTCTGCTTTTTTGTTCACAGCTGGTCCTCTACCACTTGAACCAAGCTTCTAGTTCTGACTTTTTGTGGGTTATTTGGAGGTAAGAGTCTCTTGAATTTGTCTGCCTATGCTAGCATTGAACTGTGATTCTCCAGTTTCAGCCTTCTCAGTAGCTAAGATTATAGGTGAGCCATTGATTTCCATAGCAGGTCCACATACCTGTAATAAGGATCCTTTTCCCCTGCCTCCGTGTCAGTATTTGCCAATTTTTTTTATGATCTCCATTTCAACTGGACTAAAGTAGTGTTGTTTGATTTGCATTTCCTTTATGGCTAAAAGCATTATATGTATATATGTATATATATATGTGTGTGTGTATATATATATATGTCATTAAAGTTGTTCGGTTCATTTGCCTATTTATTCATTGTATTAGTCTTTGGGTCTTCGTGGCAAGAGTGCCTATATCACAAGTTCCAGGTCCTGAATTAAAATACAAGTACCACAAAAACAATCAGAACAATTCCACAAAAACATAGCTATGGACTGTGATTAGCAATTATAAGTATATGAATGTAATAATTTAGGATTCTTCTTTTATTAATGGGCTGCAGCAATTCTGAGCATTCATAATTTTGAAAACATTTTGTTACAGAGTTCCTCTGGGAAGACTTTCTTTTAGGGTCTAAACAATGTTATTTCTAGTAAATTGGCTCCTTGGTACAAGTGTACAGCTGGGCGCCTTTTATAACTCAAATGTCAGGTCCTTCATAAAGATTGTGTGGTACTCTTGATGTTAGGAAACATGTTCAGTGTTCTCTTTATGTTGCCAGATTAAAGCAAAAATGAAAATGCACTTAACTCTCTTTCTCTCTCCATACATACACACGCACAGACTTTTTTTCGTTTGTGTGTATGTTGGTACTGGGGGCTTAGGTAAGGCTTTGTGGCTACACTGGGATTTTTCACATGCATATCTAGCACTCTATACTTGAGTCATACTTTGAGTTCTGTTTTTTTGCTAATTAATTGGAGATAAAGTCTCAGTTTGGTCCACCAAAGCTGGCTTTAAACGTCCACTCTCAGATCTCAGCTTTCTGAGTACCTAAGATGATAGGTGTGAGCCAACGGTGCCTTGTGTAAAATCCTATTTTGCCTTGTGATAGGAAAAGTTCTTAAGGGGATGAGCCTGGGGGCAGGTGGAGAGAGGAGAGCAGAGGGATGTCTACTGCATGTTGAAGCTGCAGGAATTCAGTGTTTTTGCCGAAGCACCACCTTTCTGAAAGAAGTACTGCGGCCTCTGACCTGTGCCTTGTGTTGCAGGTGTGGTGTCGCTGGTGGCTGTGCACCCATCCACGGTGAACACACTTGGAAAGCAGCTCTTGCCAAAAACCTTTGGACAGTCCAATGTCAACATCACACAGCAAGTGGTAAGTGGTAAGCATGTGGATGGGGCACTGGAGTGGGTAGATGCTCCACTGTGCTGCCCTGGTGTCCCTGGAAGGCTAGACCTTGCCTGGGGTGCTGGGGGACCATGACTTCTTCCTCTGGGGGTATATGCACAGTAGTAAGTGAACCGGATACGTGGGGTGTAGTGTCCCACACTGGTGAGTGAGGCCCTTACCCCTGGAGAGTGACAGGAGTAGGTGTGGGTAGGGTGAGCCAGCTTCTCCCTGGTGGCCTCCAGTGGCCCGTGTGGTCACAGTTCTGAACCCAGGGGGTTATTTTGTGTTCAAATGGGCACTGCAGTGCCCAGGTCATGCAGCCACCCTGGCGTTCCTCCATATCCATTGCCTTGAGAGCTGGGAGGCCGTGAGGGAAGGACCTGGATGGGAGTGAGGGATGCACGGGGGAGGGGAAGGAAAGGACTTGGGAAAGGGAAAAGGAAAGGACACGGATATGTCCAATGTTAGGGTGGGGGGAGGATAGGGAACTACCATTTCCTTCACTCTCTGTTACCAGCAAGGCGCCCCACAGAGCAGGCCTATGTCTCCCTTCCCAGGGCAGGCCTGGGCCTTGGAGCAGTGTTTGCCATCTAGAGCACAGACGCTCTTGGGCCAGTCCCTCGGCCCTCCTCCTGGGACCACCTTCGCCACGGTTGTAGCTTGTCCAGATCCTACCTTGGGTCCTACCTTGGCTCTGGCCTGCATTCTGGGGGTTTCTCCTGAGTCCCAGACCATCGTTACACTTGTGCCTCGTTCCAGACCACACACTGCTTCCTTCTGCTGCACCCTCCGTGGACCTCCCCTTGTCCTCCGCCCCTTAGGAAGGGCTCACAGCCTGAGTGAAGAGACCAGTGTGGTGCTGTCTCTCAGGTATCTACAGGCCTCTCCAGGTTCCCACAGGTCTCCACAGGATCCCCACCTCAAGGAGAGGCCTGGTCAGGGCTGATGGTAGTTGATGCTGTCTGGGCACCTTCATCATAACCACACTTTCTTCAGAGGAACTCAATTGTTTATCCATCTTAGTCTTACGATTGACATCCTGTGTTTCCTTTTATCAACATGCACCAACTTCATCATATCCAAGTGTCTGAGGTTTAAATAGGAGTGCTTATGGGCAGAGTTACACTCAGGAAAACACCAGTTCTGTGGACAGAGCAGGATTTCCCTCAAGTGAGAAGGGGTCTCTGCTAGGCTGGTCCTGCCAGTTAGATGTGACTGAAGCTTGCTTCACAGGGCTGTGGGTCATTAAAAGCAGCATAAGTCATTCTGTAGTGCTCGGTTGTGCTTGCTGCTAACTAACGCCATTTTGCTAAAAGCTAGACATTTCAGTTTCCTTTCTGCTTTATAATTTCTGTAGTTTTTATTTTAATACTGTATTTTATAGCAGCGTTTAGCTTGGTGAATAAACTTTAATTGAAGCAACAATTTTTTTCTTTTTTTCTCATGCTAGTGCTGGGGCTTTATCTGTTCACAGCTGACTCTACCACTTGAGCCACACCTCCAATTCCAGTGTTTAGCTGTTTAATTGGAGATAAGAGTCTTGTGGATCTTCCTGCCCAGGCTGCCTTTGAATAGCAATTCTTAGGTCTTAGCCTTCTGAGTAGCTGAAGTTATAGGAGTGACCTACCAGCACCTGGTGCACCAATTCTATTTTTATTGTCCTGTAAATGGGTTGATGGAAAGATAATATAAACATTCCTAGTGGGGCATTTTAAATTGTTGGTTGGAAAACCAAATTAGTGATTTAATTTGAGCTGTGTCGGGAGGACTTAGTAATTTCTGTTTTATGTTTTGTAATATGTTGAAGTGTATTAGCTTGCATGTTGCAAATGATTCTTAAACCTTCATGAATCAAAGGTTTTAGAAAAAAGGACTTCTGGCTCTGAGATAGAGAATGAGGCGTAGCCCTTTGTATGTGAAACCTGACTTGCTCGTGTCTGCTGGGTCTCCAGCAGTCCCCTGCCAGCTGCTGGATGGCTGTTGTGTTGCCTGCTTGTGCAGCAGAGTACACAGAGCACAAGGTCTCTGCCCTGGTGGCACTCCCGTGTAAGCCCTTGTGGGTGAGATTGTGGGGTGCCTCAGGAAAGTTTTGTGGTAACTTCCTAGTTTTACCATCTACTTAGACCTCTAAAACAGTGTAGCTTTACATAGGGAGATATTCTTGGATATTTTTCATGTAAGTTGAGTCGCACATCATAGCCAGAGGTTACTCTCATTTCACTTTTTAGAGTCTTTGAAATTAGGGTGCAAAGGATGGCCTTAGGGTCCAACTTGGGAAGGATGCCCTGGGTGGGATCCTTCTCCGCCCTCTGTGAACACTACTGGGCCTTATGTCTGTCTTCCTCCCATGTGCTCTTCATCTTCATCTGTGTCCTTCAACGGCCACTTAGTGTGTGGTGTCTTCCTCTCCTATGTGCTCTTCATCTATGTCCTTCATCAGCCACTTAGTGTGTGGTGTCTTCCTCTCATGTGCTCTTCATCTGTGTCCTTCAGCAGTCACTCAGTGTGTGGGCTATGGAAATCTTGGGGTGGAGAAGACCTGATCTGAAGCCACATTGCTCAGTGACTTCAAACCATTCCCAGTCCCTAGCGGTGATAGTGGGACAGAGACTCTACCCCATGACCCTGTATCTCCTCCTTGCTTTTCAACAAGACCAGAGCAGTGGGTGTTTGGACAGTTCCTGGGATACAGATAGGGGTCTTACGCCTTTGTGCCCATATGCTGAAGCATAGCTCACAGCGTGAGGAGTGGGGCCTCCTGAACTCTCTTGGCAATCCACAAGATTGCCTCATGGAGTAGCCAAAGCTGGGAAGTGCACCTTTGAGCAGGCCCACAAAGCCTGCCAGATGCAACTGAGTCTAGACTGATCCTAGTCATCAGGAAAAGGTGGTTCGCTTTAGCACCTGTTCTGTGCTTTGTTCTTCCCACTCACTGGGTGGGTTGTATTGGAGAGGCACTGCAAGGAGCCCAGACTAGGCCTTGCAGTCCTAGTTGTTTGTGGGGCTTGTGAGGCCAGTTAGTCTTGTTGCCATTTGCCTCTGGGTGTCCTCTGTCCATATGGGGTTTTCAAGGGTGGTGGCAAGCACAGCTCCTGTCTCTTAACTCTGTTGAGGGCAAGGGGAAGATGGCGTTCCTGTCTTAGGTGAGTGGGCTTGCCCAGCTGAGCCATAGCCTGTGCAGCGTCTGCCTTTCCAAGTAGTGGGCCTTGTGAATAGTGCACCCTCGTGTGGTCAGCACTCCTTGAATGCACCCACGTCTTCTGAACAAGGAGAAGCCTTATGAAACATTGCTTTGTAAAGGAGACTTGTTCTCTCTTCTGTTTTATTTTTCACAAGCTTCTCTGGTCTGGTGCATGTCTTGCTGATGAGTGTGGTGCAGATGAGGCTGTAACCGTGAGGATGGATGCACTACCAATATCAGGGCCATACAGGTGTCTTTGGGACAGCAGCCCCATGGTTCCTTAGCACACAGCCATCCCACTCCATCCCTTCACTGGAAACTTGGTGTCCCTTGTGGCATTTGGTTTCAAGTTGAATGGCTTAACATTTACCTTAATTGTTTCTGACTTAGAGCTATGGGACAAGGACTGAATGGTTGAAGCTTTCATTAGCTATTTGAGGCAGTATCTGTGTTCAGAGACCATCATTTCATTTAGCTGAGGGAACTAAAATGACAGACCTGTTGTCAAAAAGGCAAACTGTGTGTTCCCTTCTCTAATGAGAACAGTGCTGCACACCCTGCCTGGCAGGGTAGCTGCTTACATCGGCTCACGAGAGTTCTCCCTGAGAACACCAGCTCTGGCTCCCAGGCTAATCACACCACTGTGCTTTGCTGTCTGGCTGTCAGGTCCTCCCCAGAGAAGGATCCTTGGGCAGAGTACCTGGGCATTTGTTTTTTAAACAAGCCAACAGCCCAGGCAGCACTAGCTAGCTATCGGTGCAGGTTGTGCATTTGTTTTGAAAGCCATTTTTCGTTTGTTTTTGGTCTCTCTTTAGTGCCATGGAAGGATACAGTTTTTCCTTGTCTGTCTCATTAAATGAAGTCAGTCCAGACATGGGATGGTAACGCTGGCGGCCATGGAGGTGCCTCTGCAATGTGGACACCACTGTGTTCTCCGCACAAGAGCCGGCCATGTCTGTTCTGGCCTGCCTGGGCTGGCTGCGGCTTCTTGATGCTTTTGCCAAGTGAAGAAGATACCCAAGCTAGAGGTGAAGCAGCACCGTGCCCAAGCAGTTGTGTGGGCATCTGCTTTGTCTCTGTCCTTCCTTTCTCACTGTGCTGGTGAGGCACAGCAGCAGCCACAGATGTGAGTGGATGACACTGATGGCAGCATCATGACATGCAGATATCTGATTGTTCTGAATTCTTTTCTGACTAGGTGATTGGTACGCCTCAGAGACCAGCAGCATCAAACACTATTGTGGTAGGAAGCCCACACACCCCCAGCACTCACTTTGTGTCCCAGAACCAGCCGTCTGACTCCTCACCTTGGTCTGCTGGGTGAGCACCCCCTGCCCAATGGTGGCAATGTCTAGAATGTCCTCTTCCCCAAGGGACCATGTGTCCTATAGTCTGTGGTGGGGTGTCCATGCATGCTGAGATTAAGCTCCAAACCCATCACTGTCTGTGGGATACTGAGGTGTGAGCCCCCTGGTCTGGCAGCTGTTCTTTCCAGGGTAAGAGCTCTAGCTCAAGAAGAGGAAGATGCTGATCTCCATCTTGTTGCTGCTACTCTGAAACTTTCACTGTTGAGCTGGGGTAAATGTCCCGCCAGGTCTGCACTACCGTGCAGTGTGTCCCCATGTGCATGGTTTTCCTTGAAGACCAGTTATGTGTCTTCCCTTACAACCACATGCGCTCCTAGGTGTGATGATGCATACCTGCAGTCCCAGCTACTCAGAAGGTAGAGGCAGGAGGATCATGAGTTCAAGACCAGTCCAAAGTTATTGAGATTTTTTTTTCCTCTGAAAAATTCAAAATAAAACAAAAAAGGCTAGTGATATAGCTCAAGTAGTAGAGTGCTTGCTTGCATGTGCAAGGGTGATCCCAGGCCCATCAGAGATCACACGTTCACACTACTCTCCAACCACATCTGTTGTGGTTTGCTACGGCAAAAGTCATCATCACCCAGAACTTAGCCAGAAGGAGCTTGGTGACCTTGTTTCCCGGATGGTGACTTAACTACAGTCACGTTTGGTATCTCCTCTCAGTCTACAGCCTGTGCTGACATGTGTCCATAGTTGTGGTAGCCTGTGAAGTTGGCCCTGCAAATCTCTAGATTTCCACTAACATGCGTATCTGATACCAGTCAACATCTTTAGAACAGTGGTGCTAGCGTGTTGTATGGATTAGACACACACTGGTTCCTGCCCTTTGGATGTCTGCCCACCTTTCCTGACATCTGAAGGCTCAGGTGTGTGATCTGGTCTCGTAAGCGTTTTCTTTCTGACCTTAGACACGTGGACACCTGCCCATGTCCTCAGTGCCTGGGGGTGTGTGGCGTCTGCACATAGGGCCTCCTCATGTAGTTGGTAGTCTTTCTCATATCTGAATTCTAGGCTGTTTCCAAGAATGCTGATAGTGTCTCCTTTTCTGTGTGTTTTTAGGAAGCGTAACAGGAAAGGTGAAAAGAATGGCAAGGGCCTGCGGCATTTCTCTATGAAGGTGTGTGAGAAGGTGCAGAGAAAGGGGACCACCTCCTACAACGAGGTGGCTGATGAGCTGGTGGCAGAGTTCAGTGCTGCTGATAACCACATCCTACCAAATGAGTCAGTAAGTGCTGGGTAAGGCTGGGGCCAGGGCCTCAGGACCCCTCACTAGAGCACCCTTGGGGCCAGGGCCTCAGGACCCCTCACTGGGGCACACTCTGGGCCTCAGGACCCCTCACGGGGCATGCTCCAGGCCAGCGCCTCAGGACTCCTCACTGCACACGGGGCCAGAGCCTCAGGACCCCTCACTGGGGCATGCTCCGGGCCAGGGCCTCAGGACCCCTCACTGGGGCACATTCGGGGGCTCAGGACTCCTCATTAGAGAGGCACTTGTTTTATGTAGAGAGTTGCAGGCAGATGGGGACATTTCTGTACCAGTCTGAGGTGGGCCTAGTCATCTGCAGAGGACAGGTCAGGAGGATGCTCCCTGAGCCAACGTGACATACCACCCAAGGCTGTGCTCAGGGCCTAACACCGGAAGTGCGCTGGTCTGTCAGCCCTGTGCATACTGGGAAGGGTGCTGCTCTGTGTTTCCCAGGCTTATGACCAGAAGAACATCCGGCGGCGTGTCTATGATGCCTTAAATGTGCTGATGGCCATGAACATCATCTCCAAGGAGAAAAAGGAGATCAAGTGGATCGGCCTGCCCACCAACTCTGCTCAGGAGTGCCAGAACTTAGAGGTGTTCACAGCCTTCTTTTCCATAGTGTTCTTTAGATTTACCCCTGAACACCCTGTCTCAGATAGATGTCCTGGGTTACTGGCAGGCTATGAGTGCTTATCCTCACGGTGGGCCTCATGAGCTGCTCAAGCTGTGTCATTAGGAAGTTTTGCCTCCGACTACATGTCTAAACCCCAACAGAGCTTAGTTCTTAGCCCTTGTTTTCAGGGCTTTATTTTGTTTTTGTCTTTCATTACAGCTGTATTCACGAAAGGAAATGGTGGGGTCAGGAGTAGTGTGTGAAGTTTCAGGGATGTTGGTCTTCATCTGTACCTTCTGCCATGTGCACACTTGCCCCAGTTGCCTTGCCAAGAGTTGTGGAGGTGTGGTGGGGAGAGCAGATAGCTGTGGTGCCATGCAGACTGGGTTTGTCCAGCCCAGCAGCCACCTGCTCATGGGTCTATCTCCACAGGTGGAGCGGCAGCGGAGGCTGGAGAGGATCAAGCAGAAGCAGTCCCAGCTTCAGGAGCTTATCCTGCAGGTAGGTAGATGGCCCCTCCTCCTGAGACTCAATGAGTTTTGCAAATGCTTGCTGGGCTCCTCCCCTGGGTGTGGTCGGTGATGGGGTAAGCCGCCACCAATGGAGCCCTGTAGCATCTAGTGACACCTGGGAGTCCTGTCACAGTCCCCAGCCCCTCACAAGGCTGCCTGAAACTTGATCCCACCCACCGAAGGGCAGGGTTTGGTATCCACCAGCTGGGGAGCTCACCTTTTCCTGTGGCATCAACCAGGGCACCAAGTAGATCTTGGGAACTGGACCCAAGAGAGAAGCAGGGATAGCCTCGGTTCCAGTCTGTGGTTGCCTGTACAATGTGTGTATTGCATGCCTGTGCTGTAGCATAAGTGCCTGCTTGTTGGAGATCAGTGGGTGCACTTGCTTCTGTGGAGAGGCCGTGAGGGTGGATCAGCTGGCTTTGCACTGCAGAAAGTTGTGTGTACACAGCCACGGCAGGAATAAACACTGCCTCTGGATTTGGTCCTGCTGGAAGGAGAGGTCCTTCACCCAAACACCCTTAGTCTAGGACAGGGTGTCCCCTGCCTGTGGTGTAACCAGGTGGCCGCAGGGACTCGCTTTCATTGTGGCTGAATTGTCTGTGTTGTGTCTCCCATGTTGATCCTCTGAGGCCCCAGCTCCCCACGTGTACCCTTCCCTTGGCAGCACACCCCAAGACCCAGTGAGGGTTGTTTCCTCACAGTCTGGGTCCCTGCTGTCCACCGGGAGGAAGCAGAAGGGTTAAGCTGGCAATGACTGCTACCAGGATGTCTCTTCCTCTTTTCCAGCAAATTGCCTTCAAGAACTTGGTGCAGAGAAACCGCCAGGCAGAGCAGCAGGCCCACCGACCACCCCCACCTAACTCAGTCATCCACCTGCCCTTCATCATTGTCAACACCAGCAGGAAGACAGTCATTGACTGCAGCATTTCCAATGACAAGTATGTTGGTGAGGGGCTCACATGTGGCACAAATCTGTGTATGTATGTGTGTGTGTGTGGTACTAGAGTGTGCACTAGGCCCTCTACCACTTGAACCATGCCCCCAGCCCTTCTTTCTTAAGTGATTTCTCAAGAGTTTTTTGCAGGGCTGGCCTCATGTTGTGAACTTCCTACTAGGGCTTCCCACATAGTTGGAATGACAGGTATATGTCATGACTCCTGGCTTGTTTGTGGGCAGGGTGGGAGGGGGGAGGGAGAGCAGGGATAGTTTCTAGCTAGGGTGTGTGTGTGTGTGTGTGTGTGTGTGTTACTGGAGGGAGAGCAGGGATAGTTTCTAGTGTGTGTGTGTGTGTTACTGGAGGGAGAGCAGGGATAGTTTCTAGCTAGGGGTGTGTGTGTGTGTGTGTGTGTGTGTGTGTGTGTGTGTGTGTGTGTGTGTGTGTGTGTGTGTGTGTGTGTGTGTGTGTGTGTGTGTGTGT
>NW_012267280.1:5970023-6001163 GCF_000151885.1 Dipodomys ordii | reverse complement strand
GTGTGTGTGTGTGTGTGTGTGTGTGTGTGTGTGTGTGTGTGTGTGTGTGTGTGTGTGTGTGTGTGTGTGTGTGTGTGTGTGTGTGTGTGTGTTACTCAGAATTGAACTCAGAGCTTTGTACTTGTTTACATTGCTTGCTCTGCTGGTGTTCCACTTGAGACATACCATACCTCTAGCCCTATTTTTGTTGTTGTTTTGTTTTTTTGTTTTGTCGGTCATGGGGCTTGAACTCTGGGTCTGAACACTGTCCCTCAGCTCTTCAGGTCAAGGCTAGCACTCTAGTGCTTGAGCCACTGTTCCACTTCCAGTTTTCTGAGTGGTTTATTGGAGATAAGAGTCTCACGGACTTTCCTGCCTGGGCTGGCATTGAACCATAATCCTCAGATCTCAGTCTCCTGAATAGCTAGGGTTACAGGCGTGAGCCACTGGTGTACCACTTTAGCCCTGTTTTTTTTTTTTTTTTGCTGGCTATTTTGGAAGTAGACTCTGACAGGCTGCTTTTCTACCTCTGTTGGCTTTGAACCTGAACCTCCAGATTTCAGCCTCCAGAAGTAGCTAGGATTATGGATATGAGCCATCAGTGGCTGGCTAAGGATGTCACTAACTTTTTGCCTGGGCTGGTCTTGAACTGTGGTTCTCCTGATTTCTGCCTGCGGTCACAGGTGAGTCACTGTGCCCCTCTTGGCAACTCTTTTTTGGGGTGCATAGTGAGGACTTCCTCTTGAATACTGCAAAGCAGCAATACAGCCACCACCAGGCCCTGTAGCAATATGGTGATTTGTGGTTACCCATGCTGCTTTGGTCCTGAGTTCATGCTTTGTGCTATGCAGTGTTGGATGTGGGGATAATAGCCTAACCCACGTGTCCTCCCCAACTCGGAAGGCCCCGTCCCCTGACAGTGCCCCTCCCTCCCCACAGATTTGAGTACCTGTTCAACTTTGATAACACGTTTGAAATCCACGACGACATTGAAGTGCTCAAGCGAATGGGCATGGCATGTGGGCTGGAGTCAGGGAGCTGCTCTGCCGAAGACCTCAAAATGGCAAGAAGCTTGGTACCAAAAGCTCTGGAACCATACGTGACAGGTCAGTCCTGCTCCGTGACCACAGTGTAGCTGAGCTCCTGCCCCAGCACTGGGCCTCTGTCTGTAGGCTAAGATGGACATGGGCCCGCTGTTACCCAGTCTGCTGTTGGAGCCCTCAAGTGGCCCTTGTGGAATGGAAGCTTTCTGGTTTGAAGCCAGCTGGTGCAGAAAATGTCTGTCCCTGCAGTCCTCCCAGCCCACTGTGCTACTCTGTGAGGACAGGGGACATGGTGCTGACTGTCCCTGCAGTCCCCCCAGCCCACTGGGCTGCTCTGTGAGGACAGAGGACATGGTGCTGACTGTCGCTGCAGTCCTCCCAGCCCACTGCGCCGCTCTGTGAGGACAGAGGACATGGTGCTGACTGTCCCTGCAGTCCTCCCAGCCTACTGTGCTGCTCTGTGAGGACACTGGGATGTACTGACTGGACTCTGGCTCTGGCCGTGTGGCCCGTACCCTGGTGACTTTTTTTCTAAGGCGTTGGTTCCTGGACGAAGACATGAGGGATGTGGCTTCATGGTAAAGCTCATGAAAGTGCTTGTTTTCCTATTGTTCCAAATTTGTGGTGTGGAATTATTTATTCTCTGAGGAGAGTCCATAATTCTGCTTTGCAACTCAAGGGCTCAAACTCATCCTGAGCTTGTAATGCCGTGGAGACCTGCTGGAGTCTCAGATGTCACAGAACCAGATGCCAAGGTGTTCAGCATTTCCTACTCTCTGGTACCCCTTGTTGAGGTGGTACCAACAGCCTTCCCTAAGGAGTGTGCACCGCAAGGTCCTGCTGGCTTGGACATGCACCTGGGGCCCTGCTGCTCCATGCGTTGGTTAGAAAACACCAGGTCTCTTTGAGCTGGCCAGTCCCAGTGTGCGTACTTCTTTACTTATGCCTTTTGGAGTCTCCCTTGGCTTTGTTGTCATTTGCTCCCTTTTTCTTTCTCTGCAGAAATGGCTCAGGGATCCATTGGTGGGGTGTTCATCACGACATCAGGCCCTGCCTCCAATGGGACACGGCTTTCTGCCAGGTAACAGGGTTGTGGGTGGGCATCCTCTGGCCTTTGGTGTGGCAGCCTCTTGCTTGCTGTGTGCCGTACCCAGAGCTGGACTCTTCTGCCCCTGCCACAAAGGTGCAGCTCAGGAGCCACTCCGTGCCGCCCCTGTGGAAAGACATGCAATAAAATGGGAGGAGAAAAATGGCCACAGTTCACTGTCCCTGACAGCCCAAGTGACAAGTGGTCTTCTCAGAGCTGTTTTTCTTCTCTCAGAACCCACTTAGCATCATAGCATATGCATAATTTTGCCTTCTGCTTTTTCACTATAATTTATTTTTGGTTACTGAAGACCATACTTAAATGCATATGTATTTGTATTAACCTTTGGCTTAGCAGTTCCAGAGAGCAGAATGATGCCCCTGGTATTTACATGAATGCTCCCATGGTAACTGTGAGATGGCTTTTTTTTCGGCCGTGGGGCTTGGGTGCTATCCCTCAGCTCTTCAGAGCGCTCTACTTCTTGAGCTGCAGTGCCACTTCTGGTTTTCTAGTGCTTTATTGGAGATAAGAGTCACAGACTTTCATGCCCAGGCTGGCTTTGAACCATGACCTTCAGATCTCAGCCTCCTGAGTAGCTAGGATTACAGGCGTGAGCCACGGGTGCCCAGCTGTGAAGATGGCTTTTATGGTAAATATTAGCACAATGTAGCAGTGGATTTACTGCCTTTTTTATTGCAGGACTTTATTTTTTATAGTTTATTTTGTATATTTTATTGCAGGAGTTCTATTTTCTAAACTTAAACATATGTAAGATGTTAAATTTAGCTGTGTATTAAGATGTTAAATTTAGCTGTGTATTGAGGTGCATTCGTAGCATTCATGCAGGTCCAGCAGGGACTGATGAGGTAGAGCTGAGCTGACCAGGGCAGGTGTGCTTTGCAGGCCCTGTACATGAGGGCCAGGCCAGGAGCTGCTGTTTGGGCCCTGTGGGCCTGGCCACCTCACCTATCCTGAACATGTAAGATGTTAAATTTAGCTGTGTATTGTGCATTTGTAGCATTCGTGCAGGTCCAGCAGGGATTGATGAGATAGAGCTGGGCTGACCAGGGCAGGTGTGCTTTGCAGGCCCTGTACATGAGGGCCAGGCCAGGAGCAGCTGTGTGGGCCCTGTGCAGGCCCTGTGGACATCGTGAGCATCTGTTTGTCACAATGTGATTAGCTCTCCTAAAGTGCAGTTTTTCTCATTTGTCCTGATTTCTAGCTGTTCGTGTGTGTGTGTGTGTGTGTAGTGATGTCAGTCTCTAGAATATTTAAGAAAAATTTAAGTTTGAGGAGGAGGGTTTTTTTGTTGTTGTTTGTTTTTATCAGCCGTGAGGCTTGAACTGAGGACCTGGTGCTATCCCAGAGCTGTTTTTTACTCAAGACTATGGCTTTACCACTTTGAGCCATAGCACCACTTCTAGTTTTTGGTGGTTAATTGGAAAAGAGCCTCATGAGATAAGAGCCTCATGGACTTTCTTGCCTGGGCTGGCTTTGAACTACAATCTTCAGATCTCAGCCTCCTGAATAGCTAGGATCATTGGCATGAGCCACCAGCATCTGGTTTAAGTTTGAATATTTTTTAAAAATTTAACTGTGGCCAGGTACCAGTTGTTTGTATCTATTATGTATGTACTGAGGAAGCTGAACCTGGAGGATCTCGTTCAAGGCCAGACTGGACCAGTCTTGAGACTCTTATTTCCAATTAACAAGCAAAATGCAAGATTAGAGGCATGCCACTAGTAGTCAAGAGCAAGAAAGCTGAGAGAGAGTATAAGCCTGGTACCAGCATAAAAATAAAATTAATTATATGGCCTGGCACGATGGCTCAAACTTTAACGTTAGCTACTTGGGTGGTAGAAATAAGGGGATCTCTGTCTTGGAAGCCAGACCTGAGAGAATTCGTCTTTACCGGTGGCTGCACATGGTGATGTGTGTCTTACCCAGCTACAGAAGAAGCATAATGGGTGAGTGCCTGTTGTCTCCAAGGACGGGAGGGCACAGTAGAAAGTTTCTGTTCTGGTTTCTGTTGTACCTAAATGAAATCCTATCTTGGAAATTACCCACACCAAAAAGGTCTTAGGCGTTCTTGGCAAGGGCTCTACTACTGAGTTGAACTCATGGCCTGGGCACCGTCCATGAGCTCTTTTGCTCAAAGCTAGCATTCTACCACTTTGAGCCACAATGTCACTTCTGCCAATTAACCACTCCTGCCCAGGTTGACTCTGAACTGTGATCCTTAGATTTCAGACTCCTGAGTGACTAGGATTATGGTGTAAGTCCTTAGCTCCTGGCTTGGGTGGCCCTTTCCACACTGTGCCCCGCCCTGCGTGGCCCTATCCACATCAGTTGGGCTTCCCATGGAAAAGCAGTTGGGTGTAGGGAAAGCTGGCTTCAGTAGCAGTGTGATAGAAGACTGCATGAAAGCATATTTAGGTGGCTCCTGAGTTTGTAACAACTTCTGACTTGTTTTGCTAGGCTGAAAATCCAGATTTGGTTACTTTGCTTAAAGGAATAACACATGTTTATGGCTGAAAATCCCATATGTGGAGTTGCTTTGCCAGAAGTATACATGTGTTGATAAACACTAGTAAATGGCATTGGAATGTGTGCGTGAGGTTGATTGTGTGTTGAGTGGCATCTCAGCTCCAGCCTGTGGAGAGTTTAGTGGTGCTGCCCTCTCTTGGGTTCTGATCCATGTTACTCAATTGTGTGTGTGTGTGGGGGGGGGGGAGGTGGGGTGGTGTGCTGGGGCTGGAACTCAGTGTCTCATGCATGTCAGGTAGCATTCCCTGTGCTGCATTTCTGGACGTGGCTACCATACAGAGCCAATCCTCACCTTGTACATAGTGCACTGTACTCAGTTGTGGGGAAAAGGCCCGATCCAGCTCTGTGCAGTTAGCTGTTCACACTGAGAGAGAGCACAGGGGCACTAGCGGCACACCGGTGAGCACCCTGACGGGTGGGGCAGGTCGCAGTCATGCAGTTCCATTGGGGAGTTTGTGCAGCCCATCCTTGTGCTGTCAGAGTAGGACACACCGCTGACCTCACCTGGCCTCCTGTCCCCACAGTGACTTGAGCAATGGTGCCGATGGAATGCTAGCCACAAGCTCCAATGGGTCCCAGTACAGCGGCTCCAGGGTGGAGACCCCTGTGTCCTACGTTGGGGAGGATGATGATGATGACGATGACTTCAACGAGAATGATGAAGAAGACTGAGTTCCCGACTTGCAGATACTTTCCCCTCCAAATTCAGCTTCAGGAAAATGTGCTTAGAGAAGACAAACTTGTTTTTTATTATTGTGGGTTTTCTGTTTGTTTTTGGCTTACTCCCAAGAAGACATTGTAAGCTGTGGAGTTGAGATGCACACTTCCAATAAGCAGGAGTCGTTGGTGGGTATGGGGCGTGTGGCTGTGCGCCTTCCATGCCAGTGTGCCGGTGCAGGGCCTCTGCTTACTCTAGGATTCTGTGTTTTCACTTTGTTTTTAAATCCAGAGTCATTTTTGCCCCCTCAGCAATTCTTACTGGGTTTGCTGTGGAATCGTCCTGCACCCACCAGGGACGGGTGGTGTGCCCCTTGCCTCCTGGGGTCCCCACCGCGCGTTAACGCCTCACTGAGTGCTGGGTGGCCCCCTTGTGGGCGGTATCAGGCTCCAGGGTTAGTTTTTCATTCTTTAAATCATGCAGTGTCCAAAGAACCAAGCAGATAGCAAAGCTCTACATTTTAAACAGTAAGCGCCATAAATTTTATTATGACTATTTTTCCTTAAATTATATTGACTGTTGTGGTCCCATCAGGTTTGAAGGCTTTTTTCCTCTATTTCAACAACAAATTGCAAAGTACTTTTTTTGTTTGTTTTCGCTTTGTTTGGTAAAGGTTTACTGCCATGCTGGCGCAGTTATGGAAACTGTCTGGAAGGTTTATTGCTTATGGTAAAATTTGCCTGATTTCTTACAGGCAATGTTCGGAAACTTTTTATTATATAGTTGTTTACATACTTATAAGTCTATCATTTAAAGACATGTACTGAAACAAATGTTGTATTTGTTTCACGAGCATCTTCCTGTAATCTATTATAAAGTTGAAATTAAACATAGAGAATGTTTTAACAGTTTTTTAACTCAAAATTTGTCAATCATTTTTAATAGTTCTTTTTTTATAAAAAGAAAAAGGAATTTAAGGACAGGCAGTAGTCTCTTAAAATTTATTCACAAAAAAACCGTTAACTGCACAGTTGCTGTCAGCTGCCTGTTCTAAACGATAGTCTTTTTATTGAAACACAAATAAACTTTTCTGTAATATTTTATGGAATATAAAGAGACTTTAATTGTTTGACTTGTTTAACTTGGCACTGTTAGTTTTTATTAATAAAACGCGCATGGGCATTTTAAACAAGCTCTGTGTTTCTCTAATTCAGGATTATTGTCTAGAAATTGCACAGCTTGTTAGCTTCATTTCACATGTGAGTGGAAAAATGGGCAGTTGTACCAGCTGTGTCCTGTGGCCATGTGTCCCTTCTGCCATCTGGAGTGACGGGGGATACCTCCTACTACTTGGGGTGGCGTAGGAGGTGAGCAGTGGCACATTCAAGGTGAGGCAAGGCAGCGAGCACCATTTTTCTAGATGCCTGTGGTGCAGAGGAAGTTTATTTCTTGACTCTTTCCTCAATTGTAAAAGATGAGGTATATTTTACAGATTTGACTAAGAAACCAGGATTGTTAAAGTACTCTGAAAAGATGGCTGAGAGGAGGAAGCCATTCTGGGCACCTGTTCCCTTGCCTGACAATTGTCCTGTAAGAATCTGCCAAGTGTAAGGTCTGGAACTGAGTCTATAACTCCTGGGCCCTCCAAAGGATGTGTGGGAGTACAGCACCTGCTTGGTGGCTAGTGGGAGCCATGGTGGACAGAGAGCTCTGTTCCTGAGTGTGGAGGTGTGGCCTTGGATTGCTAACTGCTCTTCTCTTCACAGAGGTGCAGAAAAGTTAGCTGCTTCCCAGAGGTGCCCTCTCCGCCCTGTGCTGCGTATGGTCACGGGAACTATACCCCCTTCTACCTCTGCCCACGCCTCTTAATTTTTCTCTTTCCACTAAGACTGAAGAGACTGGCACACTAAAAAAGCAACTTTGTTTAGAGGAATTTAGAGAGTGGTTGTGCCTCACAGTAAAGACCTGAGAAGACCTTCAGTAGGCATCTCAAGCTGACCTTCAGCACGGATGGTCTTCAGTTTCCAAAAATCAAACCCAGAAACAGTAAGTAATAAGTTCAACAAGCCCTAGGAGATGGAAATCACCTTCTGGCCACTACATTAGCATATCTGCATGTCCAGTGTTCAACAGAAAGTTATATTGTATACGGAGAAAGCATGCAGGTATAGAAGGAAAATAAATCAGACACTGTCTCTGCAAAAGATGTCATAGCAGACATCTTGGACAGTACTTGAAAACGTACTCAAAAGATACATGGGGAACTAAGTAAGGAAGAAGAGAAAGTATAAAAACTGGACTGGGAACAAAATGGAAACAGCTAAAGAGACAAAGCCTAAAAGGGAATAAAGTTCTGGGGCTGCAAAGCAAGCATAATTAGAAGATTCACAGGAAGAGTCAGGCAGAATTGTCAAATTTGGAGATGGGACAATGGAAAGTCCTGAGTCTGAGGAATAGACAGATTGAAGAAGACACATGGAAATTCATTCCAGATGGTCAGCAAGTATATCCTGAATGAATCTTGAGAAAGAACTGAATATTCGCCGATTCAGTGGCTAGAAACACCAACTTAAGTGGAGGACATGAATGAAGTGTTTAAAAAGCTTAAGAAATTCCAAGTAAAGTGAACTCAGACCCGCAACAAACTTCTAAAGACAATGTTAAAAGCATCAAGAAATGAAAAATCGTTACATGTAAATGTCCTTGACAACATGATCTAGAAATCTGCCAACCAGAGAGCCATGATGCATCAGGTCAATATATTAAAATTACTAAAAGGAAAATAAAAGCTGTCCTGAAAGACATCTGTGTCTCACTGGCTGTCCTAAGACTTTCTGATCAAAGCTAGGGAATTTTTTAGTAGAGCTGCCTACAGGCAGTGTACAGGGCCATCCAAACAGGGTGAAGGCCACCAAAGGATGAAGCATTTGGAAATCAGATCCCTGGTGGATATGGACATGGGACCATTTTCAGTGTTACCACAACTGGTTTGTAATGTGGCTGTTTTCTATATAATTTTAGAGATACGTATTTACAAGACTAGTTCTTGTGTATACCATGTATTAGAGTTTCAATACCCAGTGGGATATTAAAGTTGAATGTGTGTAGATTCACATTAAAACGTTACAGCTTTAGAATGTGAGATATTACTTTGGTAACTGCAGAGTAATCTCTAGAATATACATAGAAGGAAACAAAATGAACTTAAGCATTCACTACAGAAATTAAGCACAAAAAGATGGTCATTCAGGAAACAATGGATAGAAAAACCAGTAGAGAAAGTACACTGGTAGGAGTTCTTATCAGTAATCACTTTAAATATAAATGGATTGAAATTCTCCAGTTGAGACTAGCTGGTAGGATGGATAAAAACATAGTTACCTTGTATGTTGTCTAGCAGATGATTTAGATGCAAAGATTTTAAGTGAAAGCATGAGAAGCATGACTACTACACCAGCACAGAGCAGTGGTGTCTATGCCAGTACCAGAGAAAGCAGGTTTTAAATGTCGTAAGAAGCAAAGGACTATGCAGGACAATAAGTTCAATACAGGAACTCAAAAGTATATGCAGATCAACTGAAGATCAATTGAAGGGAGAAATGGTTGCAAAAATGATACTTTGGGCTGGGAAGGTGGATCAGTGGTAGAGTGCTTGCCTTGCATGCATGAGGCCCTGGGTTTGATTCCTCAGTACCACATAAACAGAAAAATCGGGAGGTGGCACTGTGGCTCAAGTGGTTGAGCGCTAGCCTTGAGCTGAAGAGCTGAGGAACAGCGCCTAGGCCCAGAGTTCTGGCTCCAGGACTGACAAAAAGATTTTGGGCCCCACTCCACAATGGATAGAACAGGCAGCCAAGGTACATACATCAAGAACAACTAGCCCAGAGAAGTAACCAGAACTCACAAAACATGTATGACTGTAGCCAGTAGTAATAAGCTCTTCCCAAGGGGTCATGAGGTATTTAAAAAGACAAAGAATCTCTTTTGGTTACAGTAAGAGGAAGGTAGAGATCTAGAAACTAGAAGATAGAGAAAATTTGGGGAATTGAAAAATGTTCTCTGATTGGGCTTTGATCTTAAGACCTTGCTGCTTGCTTAGACTGGCATGCTACCATTCAAGCTACACTTCAAGCCCTAATAAACATACCCAATGAATCAAGGAAGAAATCAGTGAAACTACAAAATACTCAGAAATCAGTCAAGTCGAAAACAACAAAGCTTAAGGCTTGTAGCCAAAGCATTGCAAAAAGAAATGTATAAATAGAGATGGGGAAACAGTTCAAATCAATGTTACAAACTCAGGAAGTAGAGAAAAAAATTGTATTAAACTAAAAGGAAGGAAATAAAAATTTAAGCAGAATGGACAACAAATCAAAATCATGATTTGAGAAGTTCAGTAAAATTGATAAATCTTGGGGCTGGGAAGGAGGCTCAGTGGTAGAGTGCTTGCTTGCCTTGCATGCATGAGGCCCTGGGTTCGATTCCTCAGTACCACCTAAGCAGGAAAAGCTGGAAGTGGTGCTGTGGCTCAAGTGGTAGAGTGCTGTCCTTGAGCTGAAGAGCTGAGGGACAGTGTCCAGGCCCAGAGTTCAGGCCCCATGACCTACAGAAAAAAAAAAAAATTGGTAAATCTTTTAGAGGTATAAAAGGGCTAAAATCAGAAATGAAAATGACATTTCTACTGATTGCATTTGTTGTATGTCAATAAATTTTAAAGCTTAGATGAAGAGGATAATTGGTAGAAACAACCCACCAAGGCTTAATCCAAAGATTAGTCTAAACCTAGAACTAGTAAGAGGTAGAGTTTGTCCTAGAAAACCTCCCAGCAGAGAAAAAGTTGACCTAGTGGCGTTCTACCACACTATCAAAGGAACAAGAAGATCATGTCCTAACTCAGTTCTATGCAGCTAGCACAATTGTCATCTTAAAGCCATGCCAAGGCACTAAAGATGTGTGCACATTACACAAAGGCCCTCAAGGCAACCAAGGGATTGGCAGGTCTGCTTCAACACACAGAACATGACAAGTGTGATATAGGGTACATGAACAGGACGAAGGTGAAAATCATCTGAGAATATAAGAATGCATCTTATACAATTCTGCACCTTATGGTGAGCTCAGCTGACGAGGAGGAAACGTGAAGACAAACTCCCTGAACATGTTGCTTGGTGAAATGCTGAACTTTTCATTTTAGATGGGAAGCGATGATGCCCGATGCCCATGGAGATAGTATAATGGACTCTCCTGCCCAGGCTGGCTTCGAAACTTGCTCCTCAGATCTCAGCCTCCTGAGTGATTACAGGTGCGAGCCACTGTCACCCAGCCAATACCATTTTTAAGTAAGACAAAACCTATAAAGTTCTTAGAAGAAAACAGGATGAAGTGCTTATGATTCTGGATTTGTCAATGATTTCTTGGATATAATACCAAAGGCACAGGAAGCAAATGAAAAAATATACTAAGTAGATACTGAAAGTTACAAAGTTTAAGATTAAATGAAAAAAAGTATCTGATAAAAACTAGGTGCTTACTTAGCCTTTAACAATAACCCAATTAAAAAATGGACTAATGATTTAAACAGAGACTTCTCAAGAAGTCAATATTACCAATAGACATGAGAAATGTTCAACATCTCTGGCCATAAAGGAAAAGCAAATCTAAATACCTTGATTCTACCTTACCCCCGTTAGAATGACCATTATCAGGAAAACTAACAGTAACCAATGCTGGCATGCATGTGGCCAAAAGGGAATACTACTGCACTGTTGGAAATGTACACCTGTTCAGCCATTCTGAAAGGTAGTATGGAGGGTCCTCAAAAAACTCAACAACTGCGCTGTGACCCAGCAATCCCACTGCCGGGCATTTATCTGAACACAAGCAAGGACACACTAGAGCTACTACCACAACCAGGTTTATTAGATCATTACTTGCCATAGCCAAGACAGGGAATCAGCCCAGATGCCCTTCTGGATAATGGGTCAAGAAAATGTGGTGTATATTCACAATGAAAGTCTCATCTATCAGAAGAATGACATTGAAGCCAGGTGCAGTGACTCACACTTGTAATCCTAGCTACCCAGGAGGCTGAAAGCTGAGATTGCAGTTCAAAGCCAGCCCAGGCAGGAAAGTCCATGACATTCTTATCTCCAATAAACTACTGAGAAAAAAAAAATGGAAGTGGAGCAGTGGCTCAAGTGTAGAATGCTAGCCTTGAGCACAAAGAGGCTCAAGGACAGCACCCAGGCCCTGAGATCAAGCCCCAGGGCATGGAAAAACAAATGACTATTGGTAAGGAAATGGAAATAAATACTTGGAGAGGATTATTTTAAGTGAAGTAAGCCACACCTAGAGAAACAGGTTGCATGGTTTCCTTCATTAGTGTGAACTAGAATGTGCCTATAAATCTAGATGTAACACTGAGTGGCACCCAAGCAGTTATAAGTAAATAAACTGAATTATAATAGGATATATGGAAAACATAAATAGGATAATTCTTTAGAAAGACTAAAAGCTCAATGAAATGAGTACCAGGAAATGGGTACTTGGTGTGTGTGTGGGGGTGTCAAGAGGAGGAGTTGAAGAATGAATGGGGTAGGCAAATGAGTGGAATGCATTGTACATGCCACAGAACTGAGAAAAACATCTCTACCCGAGATGTTGAAGGAAAAACAGATCAAGATGCATTGTATACATAAATTGCTTTGTTTGATGGCAAAAATACTACATATCCTAAAATTAAGAAAAGGAGGGAAGGAAGGAGTGTGGGGTGCATGACATTGGTCAAGAGGCACTGTATTCATAGCTGCACTGTTGAGTGGCAACGCCTTCGTATAAGTACCTAAAGAAAATGAAAACGTTTTAAAAAAAATGAAAGGAAGAACACTGCATACATGCTCCACAGATGGACCTGGATGCCATCTTCAGTGAAATAACCCAATCAGAAAACACTGGATCATTCCACGCATCAGGTATTTAGAAGAGCCAGACTCGGGAAAGAGAAAATCAGACTTCCTGTAAAGATCATGGTAACAAGAATTTGAAAAGGTGTGCAACATCAACAATCCTTGGGGAAATGTAAGTTAAAGATACATCGCTAGGATGACTACTGACAAACTAGAAAATAGCAAACTTCTGTATTTTGGATCTGGGGTACCCCGCTGGCCCATGGGTGGGGTTTGAACCCCAACTCAGCTGCACTCTGGTGCTGCCATGGAAGCAAATAGTGGCTAGTCTTCAAAAAATTAAAAGCAGGATTACCATGTGATCCAGCAATTTTGCCGCTGGATATAGGTTCAAGTCCTGGAGAGCGTCTCAAAGACCTAGTTGCACATGTATACCCATTGCACCAGTATTCACAATAGCTAAAAAAAAAAAAAAGAAAAAGCAAGCCACCCAAGCATCCCTCGGTACACAAGTGGACCGGTAAGATGTCTACTTGCATATCTCATTCCAGTGTAGTCTTTGCCTTAAAAAGGAAAGGCATTCCACCCATGCTGCCGTACAAACAAACCTTAACATCGTTGTCGTCGTCATCGTCTTAATGAAATAAACCAGTCAGTGAGACAAGCAGCGTACTGGGTGCTTCCGCTCCCAAGGCACCCAGAAAATGGATGAGGTGCCATGGCTGGGGCTGGGGCACAGTCTGGTGGGAACAGTTCCAGTCTGGGAAGATGTCCAGTTCTGGAGGCAAATAGAAGTACTGGCTGCACAGCTGTGCCCACGCATGCACCAGAAGATGGCAAGAGGGCAACCTTGGTACAACCAACCAAGGAAAATAGGAAGAAGAGCAGGTGTATTGCTTGGATGGCTGAGCAAGTCAGTGGATTAGTTTCAGAAAAAGCCAGTGTTGGGCTGAGAAGGTGGCTCAGTGGTAGAGCGCTTGCCTTGCATGCCTGAGGCCCCGAGTTCGATTCCTCAGCACCACATAAGCAAAAAGAAAAAAGCCGGAAGTGGTGCTGTGGCTCAAGTGGTAGAGTGCTAGCCTTGAGCTGAAGAGCTGAGGGACAGTGCCCAGGCCCAGAGTTCGGGTCCCACGACCGGACCCAAAAAGAAAAAGAAAAAGCCAGTGTTTGCCAATGGAAATGGAAAGGACCTTTTTCTGCAACTGGGGACTACAGGTGTACCCTGCAGGCTTGCACTGCATCCTGGGAAGCCTGGGGTCATTAGGCTGGTAGGGTGGAGGGGGGGGGAGCTCGGTCCTGCACTGGGGCCAGCTCACACAGGCTGTTGGCATCTATCAGGAAGAGGCCCGTGGGGGTATGGAGGCAGCCATGGGGAGGCCCAGATGGCTGTTGTATGCTGGGGCAGGTATGCTCACTCATGTGAAAGTGGTTCCCTTGTATCCTCCTCCTCTGGTTTACCAGAAGGAAACTGCAGCTGTTTTGTAAAGGCAATTTTTTTTTTTTAAACATGGAGTGGCTGGGCCCTGACCCTAGATTACCTTCCATCTTGGTAAATCACCTCATGTTCACGGCCCAAGCTGTTGAGTCAAAATCTGAATTTTACCTGAGCTGCTGAGCCGGGATCTGCCAAGATTGGTCTCAGAAGCCTCCCCTGGAGTGCGTCTCTGCCGTCACTCTCCCTCTTTTCACCCTCCATTTCTGTGAGTATGAGGATCTAGTTCTGTGTGCAAGGGGCTCCACTGTGGTAAGGGTTGTGCTGAGGTCTCAGAGGGGATTCAGTGTTTGCAGAGCCTGGCATGTCTGTGTGACCCTATCTGTATGGTGTGTGCTGTGCGGCTTGGCCCAGGGATGGAATAAGAAATGGAGAACAACAGATGACTTCCTTTGTGCAGTTAATCTGGCTGGGTGTGTGTGGTGGGGTCAGATTTTCACATCCCACTCCTGGTGCTAGCAGATCCCGGGCAGCACTGCCAGGCCAAGGATCGGCCTACATCCTGCAGACGGTGCTGAACATACAAACTGTGTCTCAGGGGCACAGTCATCCCAAGAGGGAGAGGGAAGTGGTCAGGTTTAGGTTCTGTCCCAGGGCTATACCTCACCCCTCTCTGGCCTTCCTCCTAGAATCGTCAGTGTTCTTTGGTAAGTTTCCCGTGTTGCACTTAAACTGTAAATAAAAGGGAGTGTTTGGGCTGAGCAGGGTGGCTCATGCCTGTAATCTTAGCTGCTTTGGAGGCAGACTCGAGGATCAAGGTCCAAGGCTGGGCCTGGGCCTGAAACTGAAAAGATAAGAGAGGCAAAAAGTACATCATCCTTCTCAACCCTCTCCCTGCCTCCAGGAAGTATTTGAGCTTTAGTTATTTTTCTCCCAGATCAGGAAAGACATGTTTTTTATGGCATAAGAATAACTTTAATATATATTGCTTTTACAATGTGGGAATCGCATTTTTAGAAGCAGAGATTCCAAATGTGCCTCCTTTGTGCCAGTGCTGTGTTAACACAAGCAACAGTGCATGATGAGATATAGAAAAATAAATTACAGTAAGAAAGTGGCGTCTCCATCGGGGAGGATGACCTGTAGGGCCCGGCTAGTGAGGTGATCACTGCCTTAGGATTAGCATTGCAAGCCCCACATTTTAGCCATAGCTACAAATTCCATTTACGACACAGGAAGGATCTGATCGGAGGCAGCTGGCGCCCGGGGTGGTCGGTGGACAGTGCTTCCTGGGGCTGCTGTGGGGCCGCACAGCGGGCAGTACGAGAGGCGAGACGCCACGAGGCTCTGGCTGGCCCAGTGGCCTGCACATGGGCTCCCAGCCCTACTTCTGGATGGTCAGTTTGAACTCCACTTTCCCTTCATACGGGTCGTGGGGGTTGTCGAAGCTCACGTGGTCTGCGAGGATCTTGCACACAATGATGACTTGTTGGTTCTTGGGGACATTGAGCAGCTTGGCTGCCACCAGAGGGTTGCTGTAATGGGGCTGAGGAGGAATCGGGGAAGGATGTGGCAGGTGAGAGGTTGGTAGACCCCAGCGTGAAGAAAACTGAACAAGGAAAGCACCGGGGTTCTTCTCATCCTGCCTCAGGACCTGCTCCTGCTCCCCCCTGCACTGTCCCCCAGGAGCTGGCCACAGGCCAAGTCCCTGCAGCCGGGGGCCATGGGTGGTGAAAAAGCAGGAGTGAAGCCTGTGGTAAGGAGGAGGGCTTGGGCATGCACAGGGATTCAGTTTGGTGTTTAAGGAATGATTCTGGGTAGTTGTACGAGCATCGTTTGGGAGACATGGGGATCCTTGTCTGCTTGGGACTGGCCCACCGTGCCCTTGATTAATGGTCTCTGCTTCCCTGTGGCTGAATCTGAGGCCCTCAGCCCCAGACAGGGCCCCAGGCAGTCCCTACCTGCGCTTTCTTCCCGTAATAGGGGAAGTAATGGAGACTGAAGGTGCCGTTGGTGGGGTAGTATTCCACTTGTAGGGGCCTGGTGTCCATCTGGGACCTGTGCTCTCTGGGCTCATCCTAGGAGGAGAGATCATGGCTGAGGGCAGCAGATGTGGAGACACATATACACACGTGTGCATGTCTGTGTGTGTGTGTGTGTGTGTGTGTGTGTGTGTGTGTGTGAGGGAGAGAGAGAGAGAGTACTGCTGCACAGGCAAGTACACTGCCCTTCGCACTAGATCGGCTCTTCATAATCAGCTCCTAAAGCCCAGTAGGTCATCTGTCAGAGTGCACCCTTCCCCCGCTGCCCACAATCATCCCATCTTGGAGCTGTGGGTGATGGTGCTGCGGTGGCAGATGCTTGCTGTCTGCATGGGCTGCTAGTGCTCTGTGCCACCACTCAGTTCCGAGTGCAGGGACCTCTGGGGTAACATAAGCACCATTGCTCCATGCAGCTTAAGGTGTCACAGAGTAGAAGAGGGCTGCTTGGGCCAACCTACACATGTGTCCAGCAACAGCTGAACAGAGGACACCTGCAGCCCAGAGAGCACAGAGGCAAGGGGAGCAGCATTGCCATAGCCGTCCACGTGGCCCAGGATGTGCTCTGTGTGTGCCACAGAACATGCGTGGCTTCATGAGTGCCACAGACCACGCGTGTGCCACTCCCCCATCAGGCCCAGCCCACACAAAGCACCACTCACCTGGAAGGCACAGTCCACACGGGGCGCCGTGTCGTTGCTTGGGAGAAACTTGACAATCTGGAAGAGAGGTGGCTGTGTGCTGTCATGTGTCAGCCCAGAGATCAGCCCAGCCCTTCCTGTCCTGAGGAACCCATGGCGTCCCTCACACACCCCGAGGCCCCCTCCCTGGGGTGTTTGAAGGGGCCTGCTGTGTGGTGGCAGAGCTGCCAGCATGACCCTGGTCGGCAGTAGCGTTTGTATCCAGGCTGAGGTTGGAGGGCAGCGCCCAGGCTGCCTGCTGCTCCTGCAGGTCCCATTGGCCACCCTCTGGGGGTCTTTCTCTGCCTTTGGAACGTTCCAGCCCTTCGTCTCCCTGTCCCGACCTGGGCTCTGTGTGCCCGTCTCCCTGCGTGCCTTTCCAGGCCCAGCTGTCTGCTCCTGAGCTCTGCATAAGACCCTCATTGGGTAGACATCTCAGCTGTACAGCCCAGATGTGTCCATGTCCATGGCGCTCTGGCTGGGCAATTCTGGGGACCTAGCTGGCTTTGTGAGACTGTTGGGGGCCACAGCGCGTGGCTCCTCCCAGGCTTTGTAACACAGGAACCCACGGCGCAGCCACAGGACTTGAACTGGTTTTGTCTCTGCGGCAGTGGTCCTGCTGCTCCTCGCCCAGGCCCTTTCTGCAGTGGGTCTTTCTCCTCTGTGCCCCCACATGGTATTATGTCCTTTTTGCTCTTTGCTTACTGTGGCTGTACTTCCACGGCACAAGAGGGAGCATTGAAGCCCTGGTACCTCCCTGTGTGGCAACCCTGAGTCCCCGACAGTGGTGGGGCCTGTCCCCTCCTGTCCCTGCTGCACCATCCAGGCCTTCAGTCTGGTCTTGGCTCCTCCAACAGCCTGTGTAGACTCAATGCACACGACCTCAGCTGTGGAGGGCTGGCCAGGCACTCAGGTCTGAGTGGATCATCCTAGACGGGGTGTGTGCTGGGCCGGGGCTCGCAGGGCAGAGCGCAGGGTCTCTGTGAGTGGGGAGGGGTCTTCTCGCCCCTCCAGGGCCGTCTCCAGAGTGGACTCACCCTGTTCATCTTGATAATGAAGCATGGCTGTCCTTCTTCAAAACCAAAGCTGGGGTCCTCCAGGCCTGAGCAGTTTTGCAACATGTCTGCAGTAAACTTGCAGGAGAACTTGGTGTGGTTCGGGGCCTGGAAGCTGTTCTGGAAGAAGTACCTCTGGGAGGTGCAGTTGATGCTCTCCTGCTGGGATGCTGGTGTGTAACCTGTGGGGGGAGATGCCCAGCGCTGTCTGCCCTGGAAGCCAGGCATCTGGGCTGCCTGGTGGGCAGGGAGGTCTGAGAGGCTTTCAGAAGCAGAGTGGTGGGCCAGGTTGGCCTACCTTCCAGGAAGCTGTGGAGGGCGTGTGTGAGACCGGCCCAGGAGCTGTTGTCAGAGACATTGTAGGAAATCTCCAGACCTCTTTCTCCATAAACGTCAGGCCTCAGCGTCACTCCTGGGGAGAGAATGCTCAATGGATGGCTTCACCCGATGCTCACGCACATCAACCCTATGCCCTGAGGTGTAGGGTCCTAGTGTGGGAGCTGTGCTTAGGAGGAGAGTGGCAAGCTGGGCTCCCTGTGGATAAGGAAGCCCAGGGCAGCACTATGAACAAAGGCCTAGGACCCCAAGGACACGTCCAGGACTCCATCCACCAGCCAGAACACAGCAGAGTGCAGGTCTTTCACAGCATGGTGGGCATGAAGCCTGGGCCTGTCCCTCAGATTCTGGGTGCCCAGGCCCGGTGGCAGTGGCATACACTGTGTAGAGGACCCTGGGGAGGGTGGCAGATGGGCGCTGACCTCCGCCATGGCTCCGTCACTACCCCAGGTGAGGACCCCATGGCTCTGCAACAGGCTCTGTAGTGAAATGGGATCTGAGCAGTGAAAACCTTCACTGCATGCATGCACATGCGTGTGCACACACACATCTTCACATCTATAGAAACACCCCTAAACTCCAAGTGTGGGAGAGCAGGAAGCCAAGGCGAAGCCACCACCGTGCGGGTGCAGGGAGTGCCGTCTTGTGTCTGTCAGTGCTGCCACTATGCAGGTGTGGCCAGTGCTGTCCAGGTACAGCCAGTGCCGTCCCATGTCTGTCAGCGCTGCCGCCCTGCAGATGTGGCCAATGTCATCCTGTGTCTGCCAGCACAGATCTGGCCATTCTCCAGGCAGCTGTGAGGCCTTCACGGTCCCCCACATCAACCGCCATGCTGGCCACAGTACCACCTAGAATTTTGCCATGTGTCACTGAGCCCGTCTTGTCTCAGCTTGTCCTGTCCTGCTGGGTAGCTGGTTCACGGATGTTCAAGCCAGAGTTGTGGTGTTCGGGGCATTAGCAGGAGAGTAACCGCTGTGCTCAGGGAAAGGCTGTGGTGCATGTTCCTGGTCTCAAGGCAGCCCCAGGACCTCCGTATGTCCTCTCCGGTCCTTCCTCCCGGCCTCCCAGGCCTGAAGCTGCCACCGAGCTCTGTGCCGCCTCCCAGAAATGTCCCTGTGCCTGCGTCAGACTGCAGAGACTCATGCATCGGATACAAGCCTGTTTCAGTCACTAAAGGCAAAATCAGACTTTATGGATGAGGTCATCTTCCTCGTGGGAAGAGTCTGTGTATGTGCAGATGTGGCCAGAGTGCCAGGATACCCCAAGTCCAAGCCCCAGTACCAGCGTGTGAGCACACGTGCACACATGTGTGCACACACGTGTGATGAGAGGTGTCCATGTGGCTCTCTGACCCGGGTCTGCCAGGGGGGGGGGCTTGTGCTGTCCCTACCCCCGCCCTCCCGATGCTTACCGGGCGACTTTAACTGGTCCTGATAGTCCGGCGTATAGGGGTCTATGGTCTGCATTAGCGAATAAATGCATAGGGCGAACAGCCCAGTCATCACCACGTAGAAGGCCAGGTAGTAGAGGCTGATCCACACTGTGAGGACACTCTTGGTGAGATGCAGCTGCCGGTGCACACGGCACAGACCTCAGTGCACTGCGGTGTGCGCTGCTGCCAGCCCCTCTGCTCATGTCAGCATGTTCTCACCCCTATGGAAGCCCTTCTCCTGTGTGCCCTCTCCTGGGGCTACTGCCCCTGTCCTGGCCTGCTCTAGGTACTGTGCACAAATCCACAGCAGCAGAGCTGTGGGGGTGGCACCAGGGACATTCTTTTTGTTGGCACCTTAGAAGGTACTGTGGATGTGTGACCACACCGCTCACTGCACCCGGCACTATACTTCACTTCTCACTGCATGGCGGCAGTGTGTGAGGTGTGCCCTGAGTGTACAAGGTGTGTCCTGAGTGTGCTAGAGCAGCCTCACTATCAGCCAATGCATTAACGCCACCACCACCACCGGTGGCCCGGGCCACCCAGGTGTTCCCTTTGTTCTTCCCTGCAAAGAAGAGCCCAGGTGACCGGGAGCAGCCCTGAGGACAGAAAATGGCATGGCCAGCTGTGCCAGCTGTGCCTCACATTTAAAGGGAGAGCTGCCTGGAGGATAGGGGCCCCCAGAGCCCCAGGATTGAGACTTCATAGCCAGTCTCATAATGGAGCATCATTCCACTTGACTCACTAAACCCACATTCCCCCAATCATCTGACTAAGTTTAAGAACATTTTGTTTGGGAAACATCACTTTAAAATGCTCTTCCCAAGCATACAAGTGAACATCTGGGGCCAGATCTCAGTGGTCCCTGCCCTCGGGCATTCCGAAGCTTGGGTGCAGAGGCCTTCTGAGGACCCTGGCTTCCCGCGGAGGGCTGAGGCCCAGCCATTCAGCTCCTCTACACCTCCTGGCAGAGTCCCTCCCCATTCTCCACCCCGAGGCCCACACATACACCACCGGGCAGGCGTTCGGCCCAGCATCTGGCCGGTGTCTGGGTTCCAGCAGTAGTGCTGGAATTCAGCCATCCGCTGGCTGCATGACTTCTTCTCCTGCAGAGCCGCCATGCTGGGGTCTGAAGTCTCCTCTCAGCTCCTCTCCAAGCCTCCTCTGGGTTTATAGTCCCCTCTGTGGGATGTCAAGGGCGTGGAGCGTGGTTATCAGCCCTCAGCTATCACTCTCCAAACACAATCTACAGTAGCCACGGCTCCAGGTTCTCCTGCTATCTGCCCTCCACCTGTCCCAGGCCAGCCAGGATGCCCTTGGCTGGTGACTGGATTAGCCCTGATAGTTACTGGGGAAAAGTCCCTCCCACCCCACCAGGGCCCTCACTTCCTTTACCAGCGAGACACCAAGCAGCACAGGCCCCAAGTCAGGTGTCTCAGGCCTGGGCTGGCACCAGCTGGCTGTGCATGGGCTGTGACCTTGGCTGTGACCTTGACCTGCAATGATGTCTCCTCCTTCTTAGGATGGCTGCAGACAGACAGCGCCTGAGGGGTCTGGAGGTCTCTCCTCCTCAGGATGGCTATAGATAGACAGCGCCTGATAGGTCTGAGGTCTTTTCTCTTCAGGATGACTGCAGATAGATAGCACCTGATTGGTCTGGGGGTCTCTCCTCCTCCTTAGGATGGCTGTAGACAGACAGCACCTGATGGGTCTGGAGTCTCTCCTCCTCAGGATGGCCACAGATAGACAGTGCCTGTGGCAGTCTGTTGCAGCCCAGAGCACCCTTGCCTCTCTCTCTGATAGCAGGCAAGGCAGTCACAGTGGAACCAGGCTGAGGCTGAAGGGGCTAAGTCAGGCGGGAGTGCTACCTTCCAGCTTTGCCATGGGGTAACGTCCTCCCACCCTCCCTGGGGTGGGCTTGGGTCTAGTTTAAGAGGCTTTTCATCTGTGGAGGAGTCCTCAGCTACTGGACTCAGAGGGGCCTCTTGGTATGGTGTGCCAAGTCCCCATATCTTGCTGCTACAGCTCTGAGGCCAGGGCCCCTAGAACCCGAGCATTCATCTTGGTGGGATGTGCTGACAGCTGGGGGCCGAGGCAAGTGTCTGCTGAGGGTGAGTCCAGTGGTCTCTCTGCTCCAGGGCCTGTGCATAAAACACAATGGAAACAGGTTCCATGCAGTGGCACCTTGCTGGCCTCTGCAGGGAGGGAGAGAGGGGGCCAGGCACAGGGAATGTGCTAACCTCCTTTTTGAAGCCCAGTTGAGATAGTGGGTCTGTACATCTAGTCTGCAAACAGACCCACATCTAGAGTCTATGCAGGACCACATCTAGAGTTTAGGCAGAACCACATCTAGAGTCTATACAGAACCACATCTAGAGTCTGCAAACAGAACCACATCTAAGTCTGCAAACAGAACCACATCTAAGTCTGCAAACAGAACCACATCTAGAATATAGGCAGAACCACATCTAGAATCTACGCAGAACTACATTGAGTTTGCAAACAGAACCACATCTAGAATCTGCAAACAGATCCACATCTAAAGTCTACAAACAGAACCATATCTAGAATCTATGCAGAACTACATCAAGAGTCTACACAGAACTACATCTAGAGTCTGCAAAGAGAACCACATCTAGAGTCTTCAAAGAGAACCATACCTAGAGTCTACATAGAATCACATTTAGAGTCTGCAAACAGAACCATATATAGTGTCTGCAAAGAGAACCACACATAGAGTCTACACAGAACCACATCTAGAGTCTACACAGAACCACATCTAGAGTCTACACAGAACCACATCTAGAGTTTACACAGAACCACCTCTGGAGTCTGCAAACAGAACCACATCTAGAGTCTGCAAACAGAACCACATCTAGAGTCTACACAAAACCACATCTATAGTCTATGCAGAACCACATCTAGAGTCTACACATTACCACATCTAGCGTCTACGCAGAACCAATCTAGAGTCTGCAAACAGAACCACATCTAGAGTCTGCAAACAGAACCACATCTACAGTCTACCCAGAACCACATCTAGAGTCCACGCAGAACCACATCTAGAGTCTGCACAGAACCACATCTAGAGTCTGCACAGAACCACATCTAGAGTCTATGCAGAACCACATCTAGAGTCTACAAACAGAACCACTTCTAGTGTCTATGCAGAACCACACCTAGAGTCTTCAAACAGAACCACCTCTATAGTCTACACATAACCACATCTAGAGTCTTCACAGAAACACATCTACAATCTACCCAGAACCACATCTAGACTCTATGCAGAACCACATCTAGAGGCTACACATTACAACATCTAGAGTTTAGGCAGAACCACATCTAGAGTTTACACAGAACCATATCTAGAGTCTGCAAAGAGAACCACAGCTAGAGTCTACACAGAACCACATCTCGAGTCTATACAGAACCACATCTACAGTCTAAGTAGAACCACATTTAGAGTCTACGCAGAACTACATCTAGAGTGTATACTGAACCACATCTAGAGTCTGCTAATAGAACCACATCTAGAGTCTTCAAACAGAACCACATCTACAGTCTGCTAACAGAACCATATCTAGAGTTTGCAAACAGAACCACATCTAGAGTCTACACAGAACCACATCTACAGTCTATGCAGAACCACATCTAGAGTCTGCTAACAGAACCACATCTAGAGTCTATGCAGAACCACATCTAGAGTCTGCAAGCAATACCACATCTATATTCTACACAGAAGCACATCTAGGGTCTACACGGAACCACATCTACAGTCTACTCAGAACCACATCTACAGTCTACTAAGAACCACATCTAGAGTCTCGCAGAACGTCTAGCATCTATGAAGAACCACATCTAGAGTCTACACAGAACCACATCTAGAGTTTACGCAGAACCACATCTAGAATCTATGCAGAACCACATCTAGAGTCTACGCAGAACCAGAGCTACAGTCTACACAGAACCACGTCTAGAGTCTACACAGAACCACATGTAGAGTCTGGAAACAGAACTACACCTGGAATCTACATAGAACCACATCTAGAGTCTACACAGAACCACATCTAGAGTCTACTCAGAACCACATCTAGAATTTCACTTGCTGTGATATCCAGGTTTTGTCTCTCAGGAACCTACAGGAAGCCACACTGAGTTTTGGGGGAAAGCACAACGAAACCCTCTGTTTGTACATTTGTTTGGCTGGTATAGGGCTTGAACTCACGCACCTCACACCAAGCTCACTTGTTCATGCTTGGTACTCTGTCATTTGAGTCATACCAGCCTGTTTTTTTGCTAATTTTGGAGAGGAAGTCTTGTAGACTTTTCTACCGAGATGGCTTCAAACAGCAATCATCCAGGTCTTGGCCTCTTGAGTTATTAGAATTATTGATGATTGGCTTTATCACTGCCTCCCCCTGTCCATTTTAGTATAATTTAGAACCTGTGTGCAAGTAAGCATCTCTGAATTTCAACGAGATGGAACCTAGTTGGCCTGGACACTTGTGATGTTGCAGTAGACTCTTCCTACCTGTGACCTTTAGCATACCCCATGGCTTTGGAGTGTGGAGGATGAGCAGGATGTGGTGCTGTGCTGAGTCTCTTTGCTCATAGCCAGCTGGCCTGGGCCTGGTGTACAGAGATCAGAAGACAGCTGTGTGTCTCAACCATTGTCTCCATGATCATGGAGATGCTCTTAAAATGAATGAAGGGTGAATTATCTCTGAGCTTCTTTGAGTTCTGTCTTTCCAACTGTCTCTGAGTGTCGGAAGCAGAGATGTGGGCTGGGCAGCTTCCACGCTGTCACTACGGCCTGGATGCAGCCTGTGGGCAGAGGGGCTGAGACCTTGGTAGAGGCTGTGTCTCCACAGCCTGCTGCCAGGACATGGCCCATAGAATGCCCACTACGAGCACCCCACACTGACACCCTGCTGGCAGCTGCAAGGGCTCCCTTCTGCTCCTCACCTAGGTGGCATCAGCCTGGGCCTTGTGCATGGTCAGGACTTTTACCACGGCCAGGTGAGAAGGCCGCCTACCCAGAAGGGTCTATGGAAACCAACTGGAGCCCAGGACTCTCACCACCGGTGGGATTGGGACCTGCCTGGGCTCCCCAGTGAAGACTGAAACCTCATCTCAGTACCTGACAGTGAAGCCCTTCTGGTGCCCAAGGAGAGGTGGAGAAAAACACACACATTGCTTATTTCATAAGTAATATGACAACATCTCTGCTTCTGATAATGATTAGTCATCATGCAAAGAATCAGAGAGATTTCAAGATGAATTGAGTCCATCAATAGATGCCAACATCAAAATGACAGATACGTTAGATTCTCTCGCCAAGGTTTTAAGGCAACAATGATTAAACTGCTTTCATAAGCAATTGGAAATATGCATAATATGAGCAGAAAAAAACCCCAGAAAACCTTGGCAAAGAAATGGAAAGCTTAAGGAAAAACATAGAAGCTATGAAAAATGAATTTTGATTTGAAAGATTTTTGATAATTAAAAGAAATAGCTTAAAGGGGGTATTAGTAGCTGATTGGAGGGGACTGAGGAAGAATAACTCCCATGGATTATAAAAAAGAAAAAGAAAATTCTCCAGAGATAAATCCACAGAGCCAGCAGAGAATCCACAGAGCTCTGTAAGAGAAGATCCACTGGTTATCTCACCAGAATCCTGCAGAGATCAAACAGACAAGAGGGCTAAAAGAGTGCTCAAAAACACTCAAAAAAAGTCAAATCCTATAGATTCAATAAATTGAAACAGAAACCCCTACAGTCCTTAATAACATCCTCTATCATCAGACTTCTGAGAACTGTAGACAAAAACCAAAGTATTTGAATGATGTTTCTCATTAGACACCACAGAGAGGGAAAGAAATTTTACAATAATTTTAGAGTAGAAAGAAAGAAACCTGTCAAGACAGACTCCTGCATGGAGGCACAATCCTCAGGAATGAAGAGCCCAAGCACTCTCAGGATGAATTATCACCAGCAGATTTGCTTTCCTAGCATGACTGAGGGAGGTTCTCGAAACAGAAAGAAAGACAAGGCATGGGAAGACAGAAGCAGTAGTAAGAAAAACTTCAGAATGTCATTCTCTTGTTGAGTCTTTTAGTAATTTGAAAGTTACCAATGTCATTTTTATGCATATATTATTTTTTATAGATGAACACACAGCCAGCTCCCAGGGCCGAAGCCCTGACAGTATGGTCGGATGGTGGCTCTGCGTTGACCTGGGGTCTTGTACTGTGGTTGGGGAGTTGATGCCATCCAGGGACTCTTGAAAACATTTGTGAATCCACCATTGTCATGAGATAAAAGCTTAAAGGATTCCCAGGAATGAAAGCGGAGCTCAAGGGGTAAAATGGTTCCCTTAGTACTGGGCGGGGGGATGGGAGGGAGAGGTAGGAGGGAGAAAGGAGAGAGGGAGCAAGGTGTATTTGGGAAATACTATGTACTGTGCCACTCCTCTGTGTGTGTGTATGTATGTGTGTGTGTGTGTGTGTGTGTGTGTATGTGTGTGTGTGTGTGCTCACCAGTGCTGGGTCTTGAAATCAGCACCTCCTAACTCTCACTTGGCTTTTTTCACTCAGGCTGATGTTCTACCACTTGAACCACAGCTCTACTTCTAGCTTTTTGTTTTTGTTTTTGTTTTTTTTTGGGGGGGGTCCGGTCGTGGGGCCTGAACTCTGGGCCTGGGTGCTGTCCCTCAGCTCTTCAGCTCAAGGCTAGCACTCTACCACGTAGGCCACAGCGCCACTTCCAGCTTTTTTCTTTTTGCTTATGTGGTGCTGAGGAATCGAACCCAGGGCTTCAAGCATGCAAGGCAAACACTCTACCACTGAGCCACCTACCCAGCCCCTACTCCCAGCTTTTTGAAGGTTAGTTGGAGAAAAGAGTCTTATGAACTTCCCCGCCCAGGATGGCTCTGAACTGCAATCTTTAGGCCTCAGCCTCCCGAGTAGCTGGGATTACAGGTGTGAGCTCCAGGCATCCAGCTCCAGGCCACTCTTAGGATCCAAGGAGGCAATGTCTCCACCTTCAGTAATTGAGCACTTCTCAATGTAGCTGTGCCTAGAGTGGCTCTGAACCAGGCTCGGCCTCCTGTCACCCTCGCCCCCCTGTGGCTTTTACATCCCTGGGCCCTATCAGCCATCCAGCCCCACTGATGGTGACCAGGGGTGCACTGAGAAATGTTGCAGAGAGGGCCTTGGTCCCCCGAGGCCCGGGAACCTGCCTCTCCAGTGCCAGCCAGAGGAGGAGTTACTGTGGCTGGCTCAAGGTCACAGCGTGCTAAGCACAGGGTGGGGATTAGTGCAGGTCTCCTGGGGACAATGGAATCTTGTTCACCTCAAATATTTATCCTCCAGTTGACCTGCTGCCAGCCCAGCTGGGAGGCTGTGGCAAGTCCTTTTTTCTGCACTGTGGTGGCAGCGGCAGAGGACCGGCCCCTATCCGTGCAGGGTCACAGCCAAGGGAGGTGCAGTCCTCTGCCCCTCCTGGCTCAGGCGTCCTTCTTCCCCATACCCCCTCCCTCCTGCCCCACAGCAACAGGGCAGACCCAAGCCATTTCTGCCTGCCTGCCTGCTGTGTGCTGGAACAAGACCAGTATGGCGCACCCGATAGAGCTGGCACTCCTACCGACTCCACCCAGCTGAGCCAAGATGGCTTTCCTCTGTCATGAGTTTGCCTCAGAGGTGCTCCAGGTGTGCCCATCTACGTCTCAAGCGGGAGCCAGGTGTTCTCCCCTGAACTTGAGGTGTACCCCAGGTGTGTCTCTGTGATGTCCTGAGGGTATCTGGGCCCACCCAGTGTCAGCCCTGTCCTGTCTCAGGTGTGTCTGGACCGGCCCAGGTGTCTGCCCTGTCCCGTTGCATCCCCGTGTGCCATGCTCTGGGTGGGCTTCTGCCTGAGGATGCTCTGTGGATCTCTTGCTCCAGGCCTGATTCTGTTTTGAGAAGAAAAATGGATTGGACCCACACCTTGTGGTCTGGGGATACCAGGGAGTTGTTGGTTATATGGGTTCTCCTCTCTAAAGTTCTCTTTCCAAGAGGTTTGCTTCTCAGCTGCTCTTTTTTTTTAAGTATACATTTTTATTGTAAAGATACTGTACAGAGGTGTTACAGTTACATGAGCAAGGTAATGAGTCCATTTCCTATGGAGCATTGTTACCTCCTCCTTTGTTTGTTTTCCCCTACCATCTCTTCCCTCCCCACATCCCCAACTCCTCCCCCCACCCCCCGCAAGTTGTAAAGTTCATTTTCAACATAGTGTCTTGTACATCTCATTGTTATAATGGATCAACCTGTATCCTTATTTCAGCATTTTGTTGTTTTCCTTCTCCTTCCCAAATTAGAAAAGCATATATACAAGATGCAGGGCACCAGAAGCAAATACAGTGAAAACAGGGGTTATATTGTGTGGGAAGAACATACAAAAGAAAGAAAAAAAATCACACAGTACATTTAAATACATTAAAAACAACAGCAAGAAAGATAAAACCTCTTGTGTCCCTATCTTGGGGTTCATTTTGCTTAACATCATCTTATATGGTCATATGTACATAGTTTTTGACCTTTTCCAGGCCCAAAGAAACATAGATCCCATGGTTTCTCTTATTTGCAATAATCAGCTGCCTTTTTTGTTGTTGTTGTTGGTCGTGGGGTCTGAGCTCTGGCTTGGGCACTGTCACTCAGCTCTTCAGCTCAAGGCTAGAGCTCTACCACTTGAGCCATAGCGCCACTTCTGGCTTTTTCTGCTTATGTGGTGCTGAGGAATCGAACCCAGGGCCTCATGCATACAAGGCAAGCACTCTACCACTGAGCCACTTTCCCAGCCCCAGCTACTCTTTTCTTAAATGTAGAAATGAAATACAGTAGGGAAAAGCGGTCAGCCATCTTTACTAGCAAGGTTTCTCCAGTCCCAAACCCCATGAGAAAATGGACAGGGTCTCTGGCCTGGGCCTTGCCCTTCCTGCGGGAGCGCAGAGGCGGGGGGGGGGGGGGGGGGAAGGAGGAAAGGGGGAGGCTACACCAAGTGCCCAGTGCCCAGTGTGGCGTCTAATCTGATTTGGAGCAGCTTAAGGGATTGTCTTTTTCTGGCACCTGTTGGTCACCCCGCAGCGTCCGTGACCTGGGGTGGGATTTAACTGGATGTGGCACCAGCCCCAGCTCTCTGAGGCTCCCCAGTGGGTCACTGGCACCCAGGACTCGGCGGGGACGCCTCCCTCACCTCAAAAGGGCAGGAACAGGCCACGGGCCAAGGGCATTGGGTCAGGCCTGCTCTGGCCACAGCCGATGGCTTAGTGACCGAAGGGGACAAGAGGGTGCAGCAGGATGGATTTCGGGTCCTTGGAGACGGTGGTGGCCAACTCTGCCTTTATTGCTGCCCGGGGGAGTTTCGACGGGAGCAGCACCCCATCTTCCCGGGACAAGAAGTACCTGGCCAAGCTCCGGCTGCCCCCACTGTCCAAGTGCGAGGGTCTCCGTGAGAGCCTGAGCCTGGAATTTGAGAGCCTGTGCTCAGAGCAGCCCATCGGCAAGCGGCTCTTCCAGCAGTTCTTAAAGGCAGAGGAGAAGCACGTGCCGGCCCTGGAGCTCTGGAAGGACATCGAGGACTACGACACCGCTGATGATGACCTGCGGCCGCAGAAGGCGCAGGCCATCCTGGCTGACTACCTGGACCCCCAGGCCACGCTCTTCTGCAGCTTCCTGGACGAGGGCACTGTGGCGCAGGCAAAGGAGGCCCCAGCTGGGAGCCAGGACGGGCGCTTCCAGCCCCTGCTGCAGGCCGCACTGGCGCACCTGAGCCAGGCCCCGTTCCAGGAATACCTGGACAGCCTCTACTTCCTGAGATTCCTGCAGTGGAAGTGGCTGGAGGCGCAGCCCATTGGCGAGGACTGGTTCTTGGACTTCAGGATCCTGGGAAAAGGAGGTTTCGGGGAGGTGTCAGCCTGTCAGATGAAGGCAACCGGCAAGATGTATGCTTGCAAGAAGCTGAACAAGAAGCGGCTGAAGAAGAGGAAAGGCTATCAGGTAGGTGGCTCGGTGGTGTGGCAAGTGGACTCAAGCCAGGAGGCTGGCAGGATGCAAGGTGCCCACCAAGGCTCTGCCCCTGCTCTGCCCCTGGCTCTGCGTGCCCGCTGCCGTTTGCCCTTCCAGGCTGGTGCAGCTCCTGGCAGAGTCCTAGCCCATCTGTTCCATGCTTTGCTCGGGCTCTTGAGTCTGCACTCAGCTGTCTGGAAGCCTCTCCCACAGCTTGGCTCACACCGCGATCAGACTCAGGAGGAAGCGAGGCACAACTGTAGAAGGCACCGTGCATCAAGACAGGCACAGGGAGTATCTCTTGAACACCAGGCAGGAAGGAACGGTGCACGCGGGCTGCCCACATTCACCAGCTCCCTTCTGCTGGTAGAGGGGTGCAGCCATGGCAGAGAAACAACAACCACTTGGTGCCTGGGGCCCGAGCGATGCTGGTGCTGAGGGCAGATGAGGGTAGCTTTTAGGGCCGGGCAGCACAGCCCCATGCAGCCCCCTGCTCTCCTCCCCCTGCCAGCCTTCAATGAAAGACCAGGCCCCAGGCCCCAGTGACAGTGGCTGAGCAGAGGTGCCAGGCAGACCCAGGTGTCCGTGCTGAGGGTGGCAGGGCGCCCACACCTGGTGATGGCCCACATCAGCTTCGTTGAGGCCTAAAACCCAAGTGTTCATGCAACTCGTGCAATATCCTTACAAAAGTGCCTCAACAGAGTGCAGCGGAGGGAGGTCAGCCTGGCATGCAGGCCAAGCTCTGCAAGGCGTGGGCATCGGGGGCGGGGGCAGCACGGAGGCAGAGCCACAGCGTGCGGTGGGGGGGGGGAGGAGGCTGGACACAGTGTGGGGACTGGAAGGCAGATCAGGGAGCAGGGGGACAGCTGGTCGTGGCCTCCCTGCCGGAGCTGACCCAGCAGGTCCCAAGCCCCCGCTCCAGGTGACTTTGCCTGTCTAGTTTCCTCTGTGAGTGGGCACACGAAACATGCTTTGAAGGTTCTTCAACTGCTTTTGAAGGCTGGGTTGAAATGTGCTGCAAGCGTGTCCTGTCTTCACGCATAGGCTGCAGGCCCCTCTCCATGATGCTCACACCTCCCCTTCCAGCATTTTCACACATAGGCTGCAGGCCTCTCTCCATGATGCTCACCCCTCTTCTTCCAGGGTGCCATGGTGGAGAAGAGGATCCTGGCCAAGGTACATAGCAGGTTCATTGTCTCTCTGGCCTACGCATTCGAGACCAAGATGGACCTCTGCCTGGTGATGACCATCATGAATGGAGGCGACATAAGGTGGGGGTCCTTCCGACCCAGCAGCCATTTGCTATGGGGGTCACACGCATCGTGGGTGGGTGGGGCAGGGTGCAGCCGAGGGCGAGGGTCCTGCGTGGAGAGGGACTGAAGTCGAATGCCACCAGTGCCCACTCCGCAGGGACCCAGGACCAGGGCTGGCCATCTGGGCCATTTCTATCATCACTCCCTGAGTGAGATTTCAGATGGGCCAGGGAAGCAGCTTGTGAGTCCACCTCCTGCTTCCAGCTCCTGCCCATGTCCATCCTCCATTCAGGGGTCACTTACATGTCTTCATTGTGGGACTTTTCTTCTCTGCGAAGTCTGAGTGCCAAGTGAGATTCTAGACTGAGCTGGGTGGGGGGTGGCGGTGGAGGGGGAGAGCTAAAGGAGAAGTTACTGCTGCTGCTGGCTCTGATGGCTCATGCCCGTCATCTGAGACTGACGTCTGGGAGTCGTGATTCAAAGCCAGCCTGGCAGAAAAGCCCACAAGACTTCTATCTCCAACTAAGAACCAAAAAAGCCAGACGTGGAGCCGTGGTTCAAGTGGTAGAGCACTTGAGCAAAAAAGCTCAGGGACAGTGCCCAGTCCCCGAGTTCAAGCCTCAGGACTGGCACACACACACACACACA
>NW_012267280.1:5965542-5969973 GCF_000151885.1 Dipodomys ordii | reverse complement strand
CACACACACACACACACACACACACACACACACACACACACACACACACACACACCACTACTCAAATCCACCCAGGGCTCAGGGTCAGGCAAGGCAAGGCCTTTGTGCCCACTGACCTGTGAGCTCCCTGTGCTTTAAAGGACTGGCTGTGACTCCGCCCTCCCTGCTGCTGTCCTATGACTTGCCTTGGGGTCCCATAGGTGTTCATAGGACGTGCCTCTTCCCCTCTAACACTATTGTTAGGGTGTCAGGCAGCCGGCAGCTACCTATCCAGAGGGACGTGGAGACCGTGGCTTGAGATGACCAATGGCTGTGCAGCAATGCCCATACTCCGTGCACTTTGATGCACATGTCCCACACACTCCGGCACTCTGACACACCCACCCCACACACTCTGGCACATGTACCCCACACGCTCTGACACACCCCACCTGCTCTGACACATGCACCCCAGGTGCTCCACGCACTCTGACACCCCCCACGTGCTCTGACATGTACCCCACGTGTTCCACACGCTCTGACACACCCCACACACTCTGACACACGCATCCCACATGCTCCACGCACTCTGACACACGCACCCCACATGCTCCACGCGCTCTGACACACCTCACACACTCTGACACCCACACCGCATGTGCCCTGTGCTCTGACACCTGCACCCCATGCACCCTGCATGCTCTGACACACACACACCATGCTCTGACACATGCATCCCACACACCCTGCACGCTCTGACACACGCATCCTACGTGCCCCGTGTGCTCTAACACAAGCACCCCACATGCCCTGCATGCTCTGACACCTGCGCCCCACATTCCCCATGCACTCTGACACACACACCCCATGTGCCCTGCGCTCTGGCACACCTCCCCACACCTGACACACACACCCCACACGCCCCGTGCTCTGACACACCCAACCCCTGCGCCCTGCGTGCTCCGGCACATGCACCCCACATGCCCCATGTGCTCTGACACACGCACCTAATGTGCTCTGACATCCCCCCTGCACACTGTGACACATCCCACAAGGCCTGTGCTCTGATACACACAACCCCCGTGCCCCATGCTCTGACACACACAACCCACATGCCCCACACACTCTGACTCCCCCCACGCCCCGTGCTCTGACACATGCAACCCATGCGTGCCCTGCATGCTCCGGCACACGCAACTCATGTACCCCATATGCTCTGACACACACACCCCACTTGCCCCATGCTCTGCCACACACACACCCCACGCATGCCATGCTCTCTAGCACACACCTCCCACAATGCCCTGTCCTCAGGTACCACATCTACAACGTGGACGAGGAGAACCCTGGCTTCCTTGAGCCGCGCGCTGTCTTCTACACGGCCCAGATCATCAGTGGCCTGGAGCACCTGCACCAGCGGCGCATCGTCTACCGAGACCTCAAACCGGAGAACGTGCTGCTGGACAACGATGGTGAGGTCGGAGGGGGCTGCAGCCGTGGGGCAGATGCTGTCCCAGCCCCTCGCTCGGCACGGCATGGGGCTGGGCTCGTGCAGATAGGACCTCCGAGTGGCACGGTGCTGGGCTTGCCAGACACGTCCTCCTGTGGGGCGACTTGCAACCTTAGCCTGTGTTTGTTTTCAGGAAATGTTCGAATTTCCGACCTTGGGCTGGCTGTGGAGCTGAAGGACGGGGAGAACAAGACCAAAGGCTATGCAGGAACCCCAGGTAAGGCCAGACAGCCAGGGACAGGAGACTCTGTGCCTCAAGAGGATTCCTGGAAGCCCAGGCCCCCCTCTCTCTGGGGACCAGAGGTGACACAGCCCCATGGCCAGGACACAGTGGTCAAAGGGGGTGTTTCCCGAGCTCCAAGAGCAAATGGCTACAATCACTGCACAACTTAGGGCTGCGTGTTTCTTACAAGGACAACTCCCCACCCCAACGACCCTGCGTGTTTACTACTATACCCTCTGGGGCAAAAGCTGCTCCTGTGGGCCTTGAGTCCAAAGACTGTCACAGTCTCTGGACTTCAGTGGAATGCATCTGTCCAGAGAGCCTGAGAGATAGGGCTGGACCCCCAGGAGCTCTGCCTCCGTCATATCCTGGGCCTCAGGGACAGAGATGCACTTTAGACAGGCACATGTAGCTCTAATAGAACCTGCATGGCATCAGCTAACATCAGTTTGCACATACACATGTATACATGCACACATGTGGGCACATGTACGCACACACACTTATGTACATGAATGTGGAAATGTGTGCACAATGCACATTTGCATTCATATGTGGTATATATGCATATGTAAGTGTTTAATGTATACGTGAACCCAAGTCTGTACATGAATGCATCTGCACACACCTGTGCATACACATCTCTGTATTTGTGTGTATGAATACATATGTTTTTGTGCATCTGTGTGTTCCTGTGAGTGTGCTTGAATCAACTTGCATGTTCCTTTACTATAGTAACTGTGTATAGGAATATTTGTGTCTCTGTGTGCATTTGCACACGCGAGTATGTGCATGCACATATGACTTGTGCCTATGTGTATGTAAGTGTGTATGTATCTCTGTGCAAAGCTCTGTGTGCACACCTATGCCAGCGTGAATCTGTGTATTTGTATGCATACATACATGTGCAATACATGTGAACATGACTTGTGCACACATACATGTTGATGTATGTGTACACACATGCCTTCTACCTCTCTGTGTATTTGTGCGTACGTGCATGGGTATATGTGTATGCACATGTGACTTGTGTATACACACATGTGAGTGTATGTGTCTCTTTGTGTGCTTGATCTCTGTGCACACATATGCCTGTGTGCATTTCTGTGCATTTATGTATACATTCATGTGTGTGTGTGCATGCACTCTTGACTTGTGTATACATGCATGTGAGTTTGTGTGTGTCTCCATGTGTATGCTTTTGTGCTCAGGTGCAGCCTGTGACTGACCATCTGCCACCTGGTTTAGGAGAAGGACCTCTTTGGCTGAGGAGTGTGAGGTGTTCCCTCTGTTGGGGGAAGATCACACACACCTCCTCCTGTGTATGTGGCTCTGGTCTGGCTCTGGAGTTTAGTAGTTGATTGGTGCTGAGGACCCTGTGCAAAAGCAGTGCTGGGAGCCAGAGAAGAAGGTTCTGGAAGCAGCTTGGTTGGGAGCTGTCCCACAGCCAGAAAAGTCCTGGCCATACATGCTTTTTCCCTGGCTGTCTAGGCCTCACTGTCTGCAGAGGTGGATGAGGGGGGTCTGAGTCTCCACAGTCCTCACCCCACCCTGGATCCCACCCAAGACAGGATTGCTGCACTAGAGGACAGTGTCCTGCGGTGCCCTGTCCTGAGGCCCGCTGTCCCCCAGGGGGCGCCCCGTCCCTGTGGCCTCCCGGCATCAGGCTCCGAGCAGCAGGTGGATGGCGGTGGGGCCTACATGATCTCTGCCCTCTGCAGCTAGCCGGAACCAGCAGCACAGTTGGAGTCCAGGCACAGCCAGCAAGCTAGAAAGCTCATTCTTCCGGCCCAGAGCTCCTCCCCTCAGCAGCCTCCCTGCTCAGCTTCCAGCAGAGGCTGCAGTCCATCCTCACAGCCACCTGCAAGCAGGCATTTGCGCCCCCTTTGCTGGTGCTGCTGCCAATGGCTGGCATGGTGGAGGAGACAGCCTTTCTTCCACCCCTGGTGTCTAGCCAGCAGAGGACAGTTGTTAGCAAAAGACACGGGATTCCACTTCCTCTCCCAGGAATGCTGAGGCACTACATCCATGGCAGGCTCTGCGGGTCACGGGGTGCAGAGGTGGGCGTGCCCTCTAGACTGCTGTGTGGAATGCCTAGAAGGGTCCCCTGTATCCCCTGCAGCCTGAGGGGGGGTTCTTTCTCTTGGATGAGATTCTAGAAAATTCCAGTTCTAGAAAGTCCAATCTAGAAGCTCTGAACAGTTCTTTCTCAGTCTAAGCAGAGATTTGAACAATTCAGTTCCTGAGTAGGCATAACTTATGGAGGTTTGTTTGGGGCCAGGAAAGTGGTCGTGTCCCTCAGAGTGGAGGTGCAGCTCTCTTGGGAGCAGAAGGACCAACTGGGGCAGGGCTGAGAGGGACCTGCTCATATCTACAGCCAGGATAGGGCAGGATAGGGCAGGGGAGGGACAGCACAGGACAGGTCAGGAAAGGGCAGGGCAGGGCAGGACAGGGTCAGGACAGGGAGGTTGGGAAGGAGCCTCCTGCTCCCCTCAGCCTGACTCCAAAGCAGATGATGCCGCCCAAGTCTTCTCAGCTGACACTCTCCTATGTAGAGCTGTCTGTGCACGGTGACTGGATGCAGATGGTTGACACACTTGTAGAGAGCTGTCTGCACGTGGTGACTGTGATGCAGATGGTTGACACTCTTGTGTTGAGCTGTCTGTGCGTGGTGACTGTGATGCAGACGGTTGACACTCTTGTAGAGAGCCGTCTGCAT
>NW_012267280.1:5909539-5965432 GCF_000151885.1 Dipodomys ordii | reverse complement strand
GCGTGGTGACTGTGATGCAGACGGTTGACACTCTTGTAGAGAGCCGTCTGCATGTGGAGACTGTGATGCTGACATCCCTTACTCTCCTGTGTAGAACTGTCTGCATGTGGTGGCTGTGATGCAGCCATTCACAGTCATCCTATAGGTTTGTCTTTATGTGGGTGACTTCGATGTAGACAGCCAAGTTGTGAACAGAGCTGTGAGTGTTTTCCCAGGGCTCACAGCGTTTTCCCAGGAAGGCTGTGCAGTGGCTGAGAGTCCAGGTGCTGCTGGGGTTGGGCGTATGGGCAACAGGAGCTGAGCCCCCAGCCTCTGTTACCTTAAGCTGGTCATGTCACCACAGGCCTCCTCGCCCTGTGGTTGCCTCCTTGTCCCTGCTGAGGGTCTCATGTGCTGAGCGTCACCTGCGGTGACTTTTGCACCAAGACTCAGCTGTAGCAAAGCCTCATAAGGTGTTAAGGGATGTTTGTGCCTGGAGACAGGATCTGGCCTCACCAGTGTCCCGGGCGCAGGCTCTGCCCTGCACCTGGCCCCTCCGGATTGCCTGGAGCACATGGGAGCCTTCATGGGAGGGGGCCTGGAGGGCACAGCACCTGTCTGCATCTCCCAGCCCTCGCCACACAGTGCTCCCATATTTGTCCTTGCACTCATGTTGCACGCACACCAACATGCTTCTCTGTGTGTGCATCACATGCATGTTGCATGTGTCCTGGCACACACGCCACACATGGTGCTGGTTGTTGTGTGTTTCACACTGTCCCTCAGTTTGGGGTGCTGGGGGGAAAGCGGGCCTCTCATCATGTGCGTGGAAGGGGGACTTTGCCCATGGGGGACACTTTTGGTTGTCACTGCAGGGGTGCTGTTGGTATTTAGTTAGAGGAGGACGGGGTGCTGCTCCGTGTCCTTCGATATCAGGGGATTCCTGTCTCTAGTAGCGGTGGTGCCGAGGCTCAGGGTGGTCACGGCAGGTCTCCAGCTGGGAGCTGTGGCAGGGCGACGTTCACACGAGGCAGCTGGGCCTCTGACTGCCATGTGTCAAATCTGCAGGTTTCATGGCGCCTGAGCTCCTGCGGAGTGAAGAGTATGACTTCTCTGTGGATTACTTTGCCCTGGGGGTCACGCTGTACGAGATGATGGCAGCCAGGGGGCCTTTCCGAGCCAGAGGGGAGAAGGTGGGTGTCCTTTGTGTGGGCCCCACAGGGGCACAATTGGCAGAGTTGGTCCCCACAGTGACTCCCCCTCGGGGCAGACCTGGGTGCTAGGATGTAAGGGCCTGTGGGGCACGGTGTCTCATCTGGGGTCTTGCTCCTGGGCAGTGTCCTGGCCCACGGGAGAGGTGTGCAGGTTCTGGGAGGTGTGGGTGGAGCCAGGGAGGGATTTTTACATTGCTCCACCCAGGAGTATGCACAGGATAGGCGTCAGCACACTGGGGTGAGCATGCGCCCCGTCCACGAGGGCAAGCTGCTTTTCCCAGGGTCCTTTAAGGGGGACAACGAGGGCCAGGGCCCTGTCCATCCTAGCGCTGGACACAGCAGGGCTCGGGACCAAGGGTGCCATCCAGCCCCTGACACACCCTCAGATGCGGAGATCCCTGGCTCGTGGGACGGCCTCAGTCAGGGCTCCTTGCTGCACGCATGTCCTCCTCTCCAGACCCCCAGAGCCACTGCCACATTGGGCATGGGCTGTCCTGAGGCTCTAGGGGGGAGGGGGACCTCGGGTGGCTCTGCCGCTGGGCTCCTGTACTCTTGTCATCTCCCAAGCACCCCACGCCACCCCCAGCCCTCTGGCCACCTGAACCCAGAAAGGTGTCAGTCCGTTACTCAAAATAAGGGAGCAAAACTGACTTCTTCCTCACCTACAAGCAGACCAGAGCCCCAGGACGTGGGCCTGAGGGGACCAGAGGCCAGGTGTCCAAGTCTGGGCTTCTGCTTAGTGTGCTGCCCTTAGACACAGCCCTACTCTAGTACAAGACACTGCTGTGAGGCCACCAGTGGGTGCTCTGGCCTGGGCCTCCTGGTGTGCCTGGACAGGCACTGGCCCGGCTCTGTAGCCTCTTCATTTCCTTCCTCTTCTTCTCCCCCTTCTCCCTTCTCCTTTTCCTCCTCTCCCTCCTCCTCTGGTACTCAACTCTGGCAGCAGGACGGGGTGGTGGTGGTTGTTGTTATTTGTTTGTCTTGAGGTCGATTGTTCCCTTCCAATACCCACCACCACCTGGGGGTCGCAGGTCAGAGGCCGCCAGGCCTGTCCCAGGCATTGCTTGATGTGTGTCCACCCTGCAGGTGGAGAACAAGGAGCTGAAGCAGAGGATCCTGTCCGAGCCTGTCAAGTACCCTGACAAGTTCAGCCAGGCCAGCAGGGACTTCTGTGAGGCGCTGCTGGAGAAGGACCCGGCGAAGCGCCTGGGCTTCCGGGACGGGTCCTGCGATGCACTTCGGGCCCACGCCCTGTTCAAGGACATCAGCTGGAGGCAGCTGGAGGCTGGTACGTGACCTGTGGGGCCTGCCCTGGCCAGCAGCCACAGGGGTGCTCGGGCACCCCCACTGCCCTCCGGCTGCCGCACGCCCAGAATGGGGCACTGAGTCAAGTGGGGGATATGTGTGTCCCTTGGACCCAAAGTTTGGGACCTGCTGTATTTCTCTTCCACAGCCTGCCCTGTAAAGGGGCCCAGAGCCCAAGCACGGCCAGGGCTGTCTGCTTGGGAAAAGCTTTCGCTTGTGCTGTTGTTGTGTCATCAAGACAGAAGCATGGGATGTCTGTGTGTCTGTGTGTCTGTTCTGTGCTGTGTGCTTGCCCAGGTGAGAATGTGTGTGCATATGTGTACAGGTCCATGTATTTGCACATGTGTGTGTATGCACATGTACCCCATGTCTCCGCATGGCCCGATATGTACCTGTGTGACCTTTGTGCTCGCAGGACAGGTGGTGTGCGCTGAGGATGCAGGCCGGGGTGCAGCTGCACACTGGGGCTTCCTCAGGACCCCAGCTCCTGGAGGCCCCTGGTAGCTGTGGGCACATCATGAAGGAAGCTGGCCCAACCGTGGGCAGCAGCTCTGCCCACCTGAGGCTGCGGAGAGGCTGGGGAGGCGTGTGAAGGCTGCTCCCCAGCAGGAAGTTGGGTCAGAGCTCTATCCCTGAGAAGGCTTTGGGGAGTTTGCAGAGCGCACAGGCGTGAGGGCGGAGGTTTATCCAGAAGGCTTCCCACACGGGCTCCAGGGTCACTTGTGGGTGGGTGCTGTGGGGTAGGGTGCAGTGAGCTCATGGCTGGCTCATTTGGGGGCACTGGGAATGGTAGCCTGGACCTTTGTGTGTTCATGGAGTTCATAGGCCCTGGGCTGGCTACTGCCCTCTCTTCTGAGCCCCCATCTCCCATCTCTTTGTAGGGATGCTGATCCCCCCGTTCATCCCAGACTCCAGGACCGTCTATGCCAAGGACATCCAGGACGTTGGTGCCTTTTCCACAGTCAAAGGTGTGGTCTTTGACAAAACGGACACGGAATTCTTCCAAGAATTTGCCTCTGGCAACTGTCCCATTCCCTGGCAGGAGGAGATGATTGAGACAGGGATCTTTGGGGAACTGAATGTGTGGCGCGCTGATGGGCAGATGCCGGATGACATGAAAGGGGTCACTGCGGAGGCGGCGGTCCCTGCTTCCAAGTCAGGAATGTGTCTGGTCTGCTAGCTGTGGTCCCCAGGGAGGTAGGGGACCATGCTTGGCAGGAAAGGGAGCCACATGGAGCTCGTTGGAGGAAAGGAAGCCATGTGGAGCTCATGGGAGGAAATGAAGCCATGTGGAGCTCATGGGCAAGGAAAGGGAGTATTGTGGCGCTCATGGGAGGAAAGGAAGCCGCGTGGAGCTCGTGGGAGGAAAGGAAGCCATGTGGAACTTGTGGGGACAATGCAGTTCCCATCAGCCTGTGTGGGTTACCTCCACACCTTTTGTGCAACTGCGTGCCCAGGGATGGAGCTAGAATCGCTCTGTGGGTGCAGAAGAGCTCGGCTGCCTGCCCCAGGCTAGGGGTGTTCAAACGTGTTAGTCTACTTCTGCCTGCCCATTTCACTCGAGACACAGATAATTCCAGATGGAATACGCCAATAATGTATAAATGCTCAAATGTGCAGATGTGTGGCCAGACCACGGCTTTGGAAGGTGTGGGCGCTGGTATGAGTAGGAACGTGAGCTCAGTGTGTACCTTCTCCACCACGCAGTACCGTGACTCCGCACCATGTCCCATAATACCCACACAGACCCCTCCGGAGGAGGCCTGATCCCTGTCAGCTCAGAAGCTTCAAATCTCAGCCACTGCCCCCTGGCACCTGGGCTTGGCGCCCACCCTGAGCCTGCCCTGCCTGGCCCTGGCTCTGCCCCGGAACTGGCTGCCGCCGCCACTCCAGACTCTCCTGAAGGATGTTGAGTCCTGCGGGGCACAGCAAAGATGGGACTGCCCTGGTCTTAGCTTGGAGCCATAGCATTCCCCAAGAAGTAGGAGACAGTAGTCTCAGATGGCCAAGGCTTGGTCCTTAGTTAGTACTGTGTGTGATATGTTTGATTGGCATCCTCTCCTCAGTCAGCACTGCCTGTGATAGATACCCAGACCTCAATCAGCACTGCGTGTGATAGGTACTCTCTTCTCAGCACTGCATGTGATAGGTACCTGGACCTCAGTCAGCACTGCGTGTGATAGATACCCAGCCCTCAGTCCTCAGTCAGTACTACAAGTGCTAGATGCCTGCTCCACAGTCAGTACTGCATGTGATAGGTGCCCAGACCTCAGTTAGCACTGCATGTGATAGATACCTGGTCCTCAGTCAGCACCATGTGTGGTGGATGCCAGGTCTTCACACTGTCCTTGAGCTGCTGCTCCTCCTTACCTGTGAGAGAAAGTGGACTGAAGCCAGCACATTTGGAAGACCGCTGGGGCCCACTGGCTCCATCTGGCTAGCTCCTGGGCAGAGAACCATGTCAGGCACAAATGCCTATAGGAGCATGTTGCTAATAACCCCCAGCCCACCCGTGTTGTGGAGGATTCTGGAGGTTTCTGCAGAGGAGCCTGTGATGGAGGACTGTGTGGAGTGATGCTAGACGCCGAAGCAGTCTCCTGGGAACCTGGTCTTTCTGTGCATCCGGTGCTGTAGTGTCTGGGGAGGCATCCGAGCCTCCCGGACCTTGGCCAGAGCCCTGGGTAACGCTGGGCAGTCCTGCAGCTGCTGGACACACGGTGCCCACAGGACAAACAGCGCGCTGTGTCTTCCTTTTCCATGATACTTGCTAGAGTGTTCCACATGGAACAGGTGATGGTGATACCTTTTACTCCATGAAGCTCAGGGAGATGTAAGAGATCAACTTTTGGAGATTTCTGGGCCAGTTTCAGTGTGCTGTGGTTTAGGGCCCTGGGCAGGACAGTGGGCATCGCAGGGGTCTCTCGGAAAGGGGGCTAGGCAGCCATGGTGGTGTTGGCAGAGGCCTGGCCCTGATCACGCTGGCCACTGTTGCCATCTGGACTGACTGGTGCTCAGGGTGTTGAAGGTAAAGTCCCCGTGGCGTGTGGGTTTGCTGACAGGCTCTCTGCCTCACCTGTGCTTGGGCAGTAGCCAACACAGGTCCTGCAGTCAACCTGAACCTCAGGCAAACAGTGGGTACACTAAATGTGTCCTCTGGAATGCTTGGAACACTTGTTTGTTTCAAATTCAGGTACAATTGGATGCTCTGGCCATTCCTTTTTCTGTAAATCTGGCAAGTGTACTGTGGCTAACTACCCACCTGTGGGGAACGTGGCTGTCGGGATCCTCTGGAGCATGGGAAGAAGCCACGCAGCAACTCACACACACACACACACACACACACACACACACACACACACACACACACACGTGCAAGCGGGTGTCACACATCCTAAAGCTTGGTCAGCAAGCACACAGGGACCCAGTGGTCCTGGCTCTCATTCTGAATGCAGTACAAGCTGGCCTTGTCCCTGGTTCCAGGGACACCTTGCACCTGCCTTCTGTCCTGTCAATATCCACTCTCAGAGCACTGACCTGTGTCCAGCCTGCAGAGTGATCACAGCTCCACACGGGCTGGGCACCAGTGCCTCCTGCCAGCTGGGTGGGGTGGGGTGGGGTGGGGCTGGGCAGAGCTGGCTGGGCAGGGCTAGGCTGGGCAGGACTAGGCAGGGTTGCGTGGGGGCGGGGCTGGGCATCAATGTCTGATGGGAGAAACTGGTGTTGAATGGAAGGGGGTGGGTTGTGGTCCTGTGTTCTTCTGGAGGCCTCCACCAACTCCTCACCCAGGAGGCTTCTCCAGCGATCCTGGGACCCTCCACTATGAGGTCTCTCAGGGAAAGTGCTCGACCAGACCCACAGGCGTTCTGTCTCTGCTGTCCTTCCTTGGCCTCAGCACCTGTGGTTCTGTCTGACACTGCATGCAGCCTCAGCTTGCCTCTCCGCTCCTGGCGGACACTGGCCCCTTCAGTGCATGGACAGCAAAGGCTCCACGATGGACGTTCCCGCACTGGGCAGCACACACTGGCCTGTGCTAAAGCCAGCAGGAGTCCTCTGCAGAGAAACCCTCCATTCCAGACCTTTATATCCTCAATGCCAGAAGCTCGCTACAGCCCTGACTCTACCCATGCTGCAATACACATTCATACACATGCACATGCACATACGTACACACATATACACCCCATAATACATTGCCTCGCATATTTGTATACATATGTACATGCACTCTGTGAACCTGCACACACCCATCCCTTGCTTGTTCCCCAGCAGGTTTCATGCTTCCATGGACCTTGTATGTTCTCAATTGTGGGCTCTGAGCCACCTGCACCTGCACTTCTACTGTATGCTGTAGCACGTCTTATAGAGATTCTCATGTAGCTCACGTTAGCCAGATAGGCCCGTGGTTTGTATGTGGAACATTCTTTCCTGCCAAACCACCTCACACTCATCACAAAGGCCTGCTGATGGCCATAGTGCTCTTCTGCAGAGTCCGGAGCTCTCTGTCTCTCAGGAGGCTGCCTCCGCTGCCCTGCAATTGGCTGAAGTGAGTAGGGCAGACATGTGGGCATTCCAGCAGCACAACAGTGAACAGGAAACTGTTCAGTCTGTCAGTTCACAGTTGCAGGAAGTCCTGGAGGTCAAAGCTTTTGCATCTGATGCTGTGGAGAAACACAAAGGAGAAATGGAGGCAGGTGGTGGTGCTGGGCACTGTGGCAGACCAAGTAGATGTGACCCCAGCTGCTTAGAGGCTGAGGGGGAGGGTCACTTGAGGTCAGCCTGTTACACCGGCTGTGTTACACCGGCCCCATTTGCCTCTTGGTCCTCAGCTAGACCAGGGTACCTCAAGTGAGTGGACTCCTTGTATCCTGCAACTCTCTGGCACCTGGGACTCCCTGAACCCGGGACTTCCCGCACCCCTCCTCCCCCATGGTGCCAACTCAGGAGCAGATGGATCCTCCAAGGCTCAGGCTTAGAGAACCAGTGTGTATCATAGACAAGATTCAAAATGCTTGCATTCTTCCCCTGCTCCTTGTTTCTGTGTGCACAGCCCGGTAGAACACAGGGCCTGGGGGAAGATAAGACCGGACTCTCCAGGGAAGGGTGCATGAATGCGCGAGGAGCTATGGCCATTGCGTTCACTCTCCAGTCCTGTGTTCAAGTTGTTTTTGGTTTTTACTCCTGTCCTTATCAAAGTAGTTCTCTGAAATGGAATTCTTTGATGGGCCTTGTCATGCTTCCCAACCCAGCAACACTGCGATAAGGGAGCTCAGCCTGAATTGTACCGCACGCCGCCTGGCAGGCGATGGGCTCCGTCCTTGGCTGTGGCTTGGCTGTGGTTTTGGCGTGTCTCCTAAAGGTTCTCATGTTGGGAGTTTGGTCCCCAGTGTGGTAACATAAGGCCTGGCAGGAGGTGATTGTTGGGGAGCGGGTGCTGCCTTTGTTAGGTCTAGGTCATTCTGTGGTTCTCAGGATGAGTTGTGTGCAGGGTGGGCTGACCCCTCGTTCCTGGCTTTCTGTCTCCCTGTGGGTCTTCCCTCCTGCTTGTGTGTTTCCTGGAAGCCACTGCCCTATGTATCTCTCACCAGAGCCCAAACAAATGGGGCCACTGGTCTTGGATGTCCAGCCTTCAAAACTGGGAGGCAATAAACCTCTTTTCTTTACGAATTACTTGGTTGTATTTTTTGTTATAACCATGGAAAGTGGGTCCACCATCACCTATTTTATTTTAACTTCCTATGAAGTAGATGTCTAGTTACTGACAAGATGGCCCACCTGTCCTTTCTGTATTGCCTGCCAAGTACGGATGAGGACCTTGGAGGATGACACGAGATGGAGATGAGAAGGTAGGGAGGGATGGGCAGAGGGCCAGGGTCCCGAGGAATGTAACGGCTGAGTGTCCTGAATGGCTGCAGGAGAAGCACGAGAGGCACAGGTATACAGGTCTCTAGAAGAGCTGAAGGACAGGGGAGGGCCCAGCCCACTGGGCCCACAAAGATGACCACCACCCCTGTTGTAGAACAGTGTGCTACAGGAGCACAGCAGGGGGTGGGGCAGAAGTGGGGCACAGTGGGAGCAGACGTGGGGCACAGTGGGGGACAGACATGAGGGACAGTGGGGGACAGACATGGGAGACAGCGGGGACAAGTATGGGGGACACTGGAGAGCAGATGTGGGGAACAGCGGGGGCAGATGTGGGGCACACTGGGGGGCAGATGTGGGGCACACGGGGGACAGATGTGGGGCACACCACTGCCCTGTAGTGGCAGGAGAGGTGTGAGGAGGAGCAGGCCCTTCCTGTACCCTTGCCAGTGGGTGGAACCCCACATAACCCCACTGTGAACAAAGGGTCTCCGCTGACCTGTAGGTGTCTGTGCAGCCCCTCCCCTCAGGGCCTCCTTCCCCGTGGCCTCACTCCCTGTGGCCTGCGTCAGAGCAGGACAACCTGGATCGATGCTCACAACAAGCTCTGGAGTCTCACATAATACCTAGCCTTGCCAGGATATGGCATGACACCACATTATCCTGAACAACAGAAAAGTAGCAATTTGAATGTAAAAAAAGGATGAACAGGGCAAACACCAAAACGGCACCTGACCAGGGCTTTGAAGCATTTCTCATGACAGTGCTTCAGGAAGCAACTACGTACAAAATGCTTGAAACCGGGCTGGGAAGGTGGCTCAGTGGTAGAGTGCTTGTCTTGCATGTATGAGGCCCTGGGTTCGATTCCTCAGCATCACATAAGCAGAAAAAGCCAGAAGTGGCGCTGTGGCTCAAATGGTAGAGCGCTCGCCTTGAGCTGAAGAGCTGAGGGACAGCGCCCAAGCCCAGAGTTCAGGCCCCATGACCGGACCCCCCCAAAAAAATGCTTGAAACCAAAGCAGAGAAAACCATGGCAGGAGATGAAAACTTTCACAGAGGAGCAAAGCAGCCCAGGCAGGGCGTCCTCCATCTCTGGAGGGCAAGTGCCCTGGCCTGGAAATGGAGGCCATTCTACACTTCCAGGAAGTGCTGTTCTCTTCCCCAAATCTGCATCACTTCTGTTTCTCAGTCTGTGTGGCTCCTGGGGCCTTCCCACAAGGTCCAGATCTGTGTACAGCCTGGTGTTGCCAGCACGTATGTGCACTCCACTGGCTCTCAAAGTATAGAAACACCAGTTAACGAGGCGCTTGACTGAGCAGAACTGGCTGCTAACCAAAGGCTGGAGAGGCCTGGAGGAGGAAGGGGTATCCTGGGACCTGTGGGAGAGAGCTCTGAGGGTGACGTGTGCCTGAATGCGGCCTGGGACAGTCACTAGCCCATCTCCACCCTTCAGCCAGAAGCTGTTCAGATACCTTGCACAGCATGGCTGATATTCCTCAGGAATAGGGGTGTCTAGCTAGGAGATAAATTCTTTTCTAACATGTCAAGTGGTGAATTGTGCTACAGAGAATGGAGAGCAAGGAGGGAGGTTTTGAGCTGGGTCTCATGGGGTACGCACCATGGAAAGCCCCCTTCCACTCGGGGGCAGCAACCCAGGTGCTTGTTGGAGGGTCCCCGGGAATGCGTGTCCGCATTGCCAAAGAGCTTCTCCTCCCCCCCCCCCCCCCGCCGCCTCTCCCCCCACCTTAGCTAGTCTGGGTGTGAGGAGGTCTGCAAAGCCCCACAGGTGTTCTAACCTACAGCCTCATCATCTGGATCAGGATGGGCTTGGACTGTGAGCGCGCAGACGTCCATGCCACTGTGCCCAGCAGCTGGTGCATATGACTGCGGGGCCATTTTTCCAGAAGCTTCTGTTTGGTGGACAATACTGGAGAGTAGGAAGCAGGAGCCATGAGGACCAGCAGTACCTCAGGACCACGTCCAGCCCTGTGGGCCTTTCGGTTTTCTTAGGCTTTGCTCCAGGGTGGAAATGTGCCCCTCCCTCAGCACAGGCCATCCTCGGTTGGCCGTAACCAGGTCCTAGGCAATGCAGGGCCTTGCCTTCTCCACCACCCCAAATCAGCCATCTTGGAACATCTTGCGCAGAAGGCCCTGAGGTGCTGGGAGTGATGTCCGGCCATCTGTCCAGAGCCCACTGCCAGAGTTCTGTGGTCAAAATGCCCCGCAGAGCTGACAGCCCCTATCTGCAGCTGGCAGGGAGCTTGGTGTCTCCCAGGGCAGGGTCTGGGAATGGGTGGGAGCTCTGGGCAGGGTCCAGAGCCCACAGACAGAACCAGGAACAAGGCTGCAGTCCTGGCCACTCACACACCTAGATAGGTCTCTTGAAATGAAGCTTGTGGATGGCTCAGTGAGGAAAATCTCCATCTAAAAACGTGAAATTAGAACAGCACGAGACAGATGTGATCCAGAATGAGCCAACCACTCAAAACGAAGGTGAGGACATTTGAACTGATGCTCTGAAAACAAACCTCAGGTAAACGACTTTCACCAGACACCGTGCTTCCCCTCCAGGATGGACGCATCGCACCGCCCTGGCTCTCCAGGGAGCTAGAGACCTCAGGCTTCCAGAACAGTTGCATGGTCACAACGCAGGGCACACAGGCCTGGAAATCTGAAGATGTGATGCGGAGCCCGGTCTTGATTCGGTGAAAAGTCACTTCAGTGCTCAGTTCTGATCTTCCTCTTCCTTTTCGGAGTGGAGAGGCTCAGCCCTGCCTTGCCCACCTGCCTTGCCAAAACTACACTAGGAGGCTCTGTCCAGTCAATGACCTCTGACCTCAGCAGGCCCAGCCAATAACCAGCTCCAGCCTCACCTTCCCAGGCTGGGGTGAGTGACTGCTTTTCCTTTTTTTTTTTAATTGTGAAAATACCGTACAGAGGGATTACAATTACATGGGCAAGGTAATGAGTACATTTCTTATCAAGCATTGTTGCCTCCTCCTTTGTTTCCCCTTCCCATTCCTTTCCATCTCCACCCCCTCCCCCCCTCCCCCCGGCCAAAGTCAAAAAGTTCGTTTTTCGACATAACGTCTTGTACATCTCATTGTTGCAATGGGTCCACCTTTTTAAGTTACGACGTTCACTGTTCGTGACGCTTCAAGAAATGCCACTAGCTGCTGAGGAAACAAAATGCCTTCCGTGGGAGATAAACCCTGTGTAAAAACGTTGGGTTTCAGCGTCCAATCTTTCAAACACACTAACAGGCTCTGTTTGTGACAAACATGTTTTGCAGGGAAAGGAGCCAGGAGGCTGGGGTCTGCCTCTCTAATTTAATCACTGATCGTTATAGCCTGCAATGACAACCCCAAAGAGAAAGACATCATCCCTGATCCTATAAGCAAAAATGGATGCTTGATAGAACTAAACAACCAGCCCCCATTCCCATCTAAGGCAGTGCCCACGTCTTTCCGGCTTTGCCCATTTCTAAGCCGGATGGTTGAAGGCAGAGGCTGAGGCTAAAGCCTCTGGTAGCTGTGGGTGAGGCAGCTGGAAGCAACGTGGCCGGCGTGTGCAGGGTCAGACCTGGCGCATGCCTCCACCATCTGGTCTCTTTGCTGCGGGCTGCATCCTGGGGCCTCCGGGTAGGTCTGGTTTCAGGGCCTGCCAGGCCTCTACGTCTCTCCTTTCAGCAGCATGGCCGGGCAGCCGAGCCCTGTGCTTCCTAGAGTTTTTGGCTGAAACAGGACATGTTTGGCAAGCTGGTGGTTGCCAGATTCAAGGCTAGGGCAGTCCTCCTTGCTCCAGGGTGTGGGGTGGGTGGAGTAGGGGTGTCACACTTCTCATGGAGACCTGAGGCCCCCCGAGGAAGGGGGTGCTGAGCCTTTGCTGTTCACCTCAGCAGCAGATGGCTCGCATGGATGGTGTCTGCAAAGGCTGGGCAAAGGCTGAGTGTCACTGGGTTTAAACATTCATGAACCGTGAGGCCCTCCCTCGCCTCGTCTCCACACTCACCTCCCATGGCCCGAGCCGGGGGCGGCCCACCGGCTCCCTCCTGCCTCACTCTGAATTATTCATCTCCCAGCATCATGTCCCCAGGATTGGGTTTCAGGAGAAGTTGAGAGTTGACAGCTGGTAAGCCTCTCAGGGCCAGGCTGGTACACCGGCTGTTCCCACCGCACACTGGTCGTTCCCACCGCACACCAGGTTATTCCCACCCCTGCAGGGCCATTCTCACCATCCCAGGCTGCTCCCACTGCACAAGGCCTGGATGCTTGCCACACAGGCACTGGCAAGGTGATGCTGCTGTTTGTTTAGAGCATGGGGTGCAGATTCATGTTTTAGTCTTGTGAACACGTCTGCTCCCACCAGCCTGTGTCCCCTCTGTCAGATGGCTGTGAGCCCCACAAGTCTTCACACGCTGAGTAGCAAGGCCAGGCTCAGGGCTGTGTCTCCAACATCCCCAACTGGCAGGTAGCAGGAAGAAAGCTTTCTGGATCTTCTTCCTTTAGCACATTCCTTGTCTCCTGTGTGACTCCATCTATGGAGAGGGACACGAGGAGAGCACTTCAGCAAATCTGTTCTATTCAGAGGGGTGCAGAGCATCACCCTGACCCCGGCCACCCTGCCTCCACCCCGCCAGGCTGCTCTTGCCCCCTGCCAGTCCCTCCGCAAGGACAAGGTGGTCCTCCCTGGCTGAGGCCAGGCTGCACCTACTGTTCTGAGTCTGACCTGCTCCTTTCCCCGTCACCATCCCCTCGTACCACATACCCAGTTCCTCTCATTTCCTGCCCTGGGAGGTGGGAGGTGTGACACTCATGGCTCAGGCTGGTGGCCTGTGGCTGGGGACGGCATACACTTCTGGCAAGTCTTCCCGTCATTGGTTTCTCCAGAGCCTAAAGCCTGAACAGCAACGAGAAGAGGGAAGACAGGCTTCACAAGCAGCAACGCAGTATGATGAAAACCAAGATGACTCCCCTAAGCTGGAGGACAGAGGCTCGACTAGTGCCTGGAGCAGGGGCCAGCCTGTTGTCCAGCCTGCTGGGACTGCAGGGGCCACAGGGAGACATCAGGAAGCCATGCGTGGACCTTCTCACCCCAACCACCAGGACAGATCTGTCCAGGTCTGACTCTGAGCCAGTCTGTGTGCCTGGGTGGGTGTGAGTGTGAACATGTGTGTGCATGTGTGTGTGAGATGTGTGCACATGTAACCTCTGGGAGCAGAGTCCCCATCAAGGTCCTGATCACCCCAAGGGGCTGTGGTACCCACAGTCTCCCTGTGGGTCTCTGTCACCTCAGGGTCACTGTCACCTCAGTGTCTCTGTCACCTCAGGACCTCTGTTACCTCAGGATCTCTGTCACCTCAGGATCTCTGTCACCTCAGGGTCACTGTCACCTCAGGTCACTGTCACCTCAGTGTCTCTGTCACCTCAGGTCACTGTCACCTCAGAGTCTCTGTCACCTCAGGGTCTCTGTCACCTCAGGATCTCTGTCACCTCAGGGTCTCTGTCACCTCAGGATCTCTGTCACCTCAGGTCACTGTCACCTCAGAGTCTCTGTCACCTCAGGGTCTCTTGTCACCTCAGGATCTCTGTCACCTCAGGGTCTCTGTCACCTCAGGGTCTCTGTCACCTCAGGTCACTGTCACCTCAGGGTCTCTGTCACCTCAGGTCACTGTCACCTCAGGGTCTCTGTCACCTCAGGGTCTCTGTCACCTCAGGGTCTCTGTCACCTCAGGGTCACTGTCTCTTCAAGGTCTCTGTCACCTCAGGGTCACTGTCACCTCAAGGTCACTGTCACCTCAGGGTCTCTGTCACCTCAGGGTCACTGTCACCTCAGGGTCTCTGTCACCTCAGGATCTCTGTCACTTCAGGTCACTGTCACCTCAGGGTCTCTGTCACTTTAGGGTCTCTGTCACCTCAGGATCTCTGTCACTTCAGGTCACTGTCACCTCAGGTCACTGTCACCTCAGAGTCTCTGTCACCTCAGGCTCACTGTCACCTCAGGATCTCTGTCACCTCAGGGTCTCTGTCACCTCAGAGTCTCTGTCACCTCAGGGTCACTGTCACCTCAGGTCACTGTCACCTCAGGGTCTCTGTCACTTCAGGTCACTGTCACCTCAGAGTCTCTGTCACCTCAGGGTCTCTGTCACCTCAGGGTCTCTGTCACCTCAGGCTCACTGTCACCTCAGGGTCTCTGTCACCTCAGGGTCTCTGTCACCTCAGGATCTCTGTCACCTCACGGTCTCCGTCACCTCAGGGTCTCTGTCACTTCAGGTCACTGTCACCTCAGGATCTCTGTCACCTCAGGTCACTGTCACCTCAGGATCTCTGTCACCTCAGGGTCACTTTTACCTCAGGGTCACTGTCACCTCAGGGTCTCTGTCACCTGCTGTTCTAATTGCCTTCTGCAATATGTCGTGATCTAGGTGACGTTCTAACAGGCAGGTCTGAATGACTTCACGTTGCCACTCTCTAGTATCTTCCATATAAAGGCCATTCAATAAATACTTGTCAGCCGATGAACTGAAATTAAAGATGAAATTAAATGGCAGCATTCACATAGATACACGATGTTAGATCAGACCTGCCTGGTTTTATATCCTGTTTTTGTTCCTGACCAACCATTGGTCTTTGGAAACCCCACAAGTCTGCATGCTTCAATTTCTCTATGAGAGAAAATGGTATCACATCGTGAGGATTCAATAAAGTACTATGTGGAAAGTGTGGTCACAGTGTGGGGCATAAGCAGGCCCTGGGTTCGGGCTAGCTGGACCTCAGGGGTCTGAGGTCTGTGCCGCTGCCAGGTCCAGCTCTGTACCTGCAGAAGCCCTGCTTGTGTGCTGGGCCCTCATCCCCTGGGACTGTGAGCTCTCCCAGCCCTCAGAAGGGCTTTGGGAGTGGAGGCTGCACACCAGGGGTGTCATAGGACTCTGGCTTCGTCTCTGTGCTGTGCCCTGGTATGTGCCTGGGGTGCTGCTGCCATCCCTGGACTTCGTCCAGTGCAGGAGAGACTGAAGGCTTGCTGTTATATAGATTGCACTTTGCAGACATGCTGCTTTCGGCTTCCTGGAATGCTGGTGCCAGGCTGAGGCTGGATACTGTGAGGATCATCTTCAGAGATGTCTGGCTTCAGGAGATGCACCATTGAAGGGTCTGGGTGATCTGATGCTCGCAGCTGGGCCAGGCTCTCTGGAGGAAGTTCTCAGGAGCACTGGATAAAGCACGAATACCTCACCAGAGCCCATGAGCAGTTTTTGTTTTGTTTTTTGGTCGGTCATGGGGCTTGAACTCTGGGCCTGGGCGCTGTCCCTGCACTCTTCAGCTCAAGGTGAGCGCTCTACCGCTTGAGCTACAGCGCCACTTCCAATGAGCAGACTTTTTGAGACGAAGAAGGAAACCATCCACCAGTTAGGGTGGGTTAGCCCCACACTCAGACACAGGGAGCTCACAGACTTCCCTCCAGGAAGCTTGCTTGGGTGTCTATTCACTTCTTGGTCATGGGGCAGAGCTCAGCAGTGGAGACCCTATCTGGAAGTTCCAGATCTGACTGTCTTGTCCATGTCTGTGGTCTCCACATGGGGCTGGTGTTGTGCAGATCACAGGGAAGCTCAGAAGCACACCTGGGCCAGGAGAATTTGCTTTCCCATGAGGCGTGTGGTGTTGCCGGGGCGCCATTCCACCCTGTAGACATTGCTGTGGATTCTGCAAAACACCTGGTGCGGTTCCTCTCCCTGGAACTCCAAGCTCAGGCAACTGGGCATCTGCTGCCCACAGAAGGCCCAAGTCCCTGCCACCTTCCTTTCCAGCAAAGCCCCCCTGCTCCCCGCAGCCTCTCTGGACAGCCTTGCCCACCATCCTTGCCTCTGTCCCTCCATGGCCCCTGCAGAGTCATCTGTCTCCATACTTTCTCAGGTCCCCTTGAGTGACGTCCCTCTGCCCAGGGCCACCAGTGCCTGGCAGACTCAGTTCGGGACCCCCTACATGTCTGGAGTGGGGGGCTGACTCTACTCCCCCAGGGTGTACCAGTTGCACTCAGCATCCTGGAAAGCTTAGGTCTCCTGGACATGGGAGGCAGCTGGGTTCAGCTGTGATGCACAGTGGAGAGCATTCTCTGTACCCCCTCCCCATGTGCAGGCTTCTCCACTGAAGGGCAGCCTGGAGAAAGGCAGGACTCCCTCAGCCACTCTTTTCCTGGACATGCTGGTTGAAATGGTCTGGTCTGGGCTCAGGACAGAGGAAATCATACAAAAAAAATCTGCAGATAGTTCTATGAGGGTCAAGGTTCAGATCCTCATCTCCTCTTCTCAAGGCTAAGCTAACCATCTGCTCTGGGCGTGTCCCAGAGGCCTGGCTGGTGGAACTCCTGGCCACCTGCTAAAGAGGGACTTGCAGGAGGCCGCAGCAGGTACAGCCACCAGCGGGGAGCACAGATCCCTAAGTTCCCATCAGCATCATCCTCACCGGGCGTTCACATCTGCCACCAGAATGAAGGGGAGACGCTCGCCTTGCCCCTGGGCTGTTGGTCAATCACGTATCTTTTTCTTTTTTTCTTTTTGGTGGGATGGCTGTTGCTCTCCATCTCTCTCCCTTCCTCTCACTTTTGTGGTGCTAGAAATCAAACCCATGTTCTAACACCTTGAACTAGGCAGTGCCCTACCACCAAGCTACACTCCCCACTGCACACAACTTTTAAAAAATAAATGAATGTAACTTGAGGTCGGAGAGACGGGGATAACCATGGAAGGGCGGCATTGATCCAGATGCCTGTGCTCGTGAATTGTAACCTGAGGGCACCCATGGGGGCAGGAGAGGCGGGATGACTGCAGAAGGGGTGCTCGTAAATTGGCATGCTGAAGGAGACTTTTTTGTACAACTATTTGAAGATAACAAAAAAGTAAAATACAAAATAAAGGAATGCCCCCAAACCAACATTTACTCCAAGTGAACTCTCTCCTCCAGACCTCCCCTGCTCCCAGAGCAGATTTCCCCAAGGACAGCGTTGGTGCTGCAGATATGGTGTGTGGCAGGAACGTCAGGAGAGTGCTGACAGAGGCAGACCCACACCTCCAGGTGCAAAGTGGCGTGGACTGCGTGTGTGCAACGCATGGGCTTCAGTGCTGTGTGCAGCCGCAGACCCAGAGTCCCCGTGCTGTTGCAGGGGGTGAACCCACCTAACCAACTCAGTAGCAGCCAGGAGCCGGGCGGGCGGGTGGCTGTGGGCACACCCTGTCTGCAGCCTGGGGGCCTCCTTGCTTCCACCAGAGCAGCCGTTGCTGGCTGTGGGCAGCTTGGGAGGACGCAGGTCAGACGAATAGCACTGCCCCAGCTGTACCCCGCCTTGGGTGTGTCTTCCACCTCAGCGGAGGCAAGCGCTGGGGCTCCAGTTCCTTTCTCAGGACTCAGTTACAGGACTGAAGGTGGCCAGAGGCTTTGGAGCAGGGAAGAGAGAGGCAAGGGAGGGCAGGGAGGAGGGGTGGAGGGACAAAGGAGAGAAGGCGGGGCAGTGGCTTGGGAACCAGGGAGGTGGGGACAGACAAACAGCAGAGAGAGGAGGAAGGGAGAGGGGACAGACAGTAGAGAGAGCAGGAGGGAGAGGGAGAAGGGAGCAAGGGAGCCTAGGGCAGGGGTAGGGGATAGGGAGTGGAGGAACTGGAGGTGGAATAGGGTGGTACCGCTGGCCGCTGCTCCTGGGGCTGCTGCGGGGAACTGGGCAGTCAAGGTCACAAGGGTGGAGGAGGAAGAGAAGCTGCCGTGGGCTCTGCCCGGGCAGCTCTGCCCCAGGGATGCAGCCGCTCCCGCCACCGGTGCCTGGACCCCTGGCGCTGCTGGATACCACAGGTGAGTGGGGCTCTGGCTTCTTCTCAGGCTCCTGCAGGCTGAATGTGGGCTGCAGGAAGGGGGTGCCAGAGACACTGAGGTGGGGTTCTTCCCAACTTTCTTGAGCTTGTCTTTGTGTTATTTTGTTCTGGCACAGACTACTCACCTGTCTGTCCATTATCCATCTACTATCTATCCCCCCTCCATTCATTCTCTCCTGTCTGTCTGTCCCTCAGTCTCTGTCTGTCTCTGACTGTGTTGTCTGTCTTCCCTATTTCTCCTCTCATATTTTATTATGAAGAACAAACTGATGCTTGTAAATGGGCCAGCCCAAACAGCATAACTTGTCCAGCTCTGTTACCTTACCTTTCCAATCTCCAACATTTTCTGGGATGTGTTTGTCTCAAAGAAACAGGTAGCTCCTTCCTTCTAGAAGGTGAGGAGGTGCTTAATGCAGTTCCAGGACAGTTGATTCCAGAACACCCTGTTCCCATTGGCACTCACGGAAACTCTCATTATTTGATTTCCCAAATCAGGCCTGGGAGAAAACAGGAAACAGGAAACCTGCTGCAGGCCCAGCTTCCAGTTGGCTTTGGTGCTCTACCAAGAGGTGGCCAGATTTTTCCTAAAGGGCAGAGGACAAGGGACCCTTCAGAAAAGAAAAGATAAAGGTGCAGCCATTTTCCTTCAGAGGCGATGCTATGACAATCTTTATGAACTTTTGAAATGTATCTTTATAATCCAGATTGGCTATTGTGGTTAAATAATGAAGGAATCTGGCTTCCTTCCTAAAAGAAACCATCCTGGCTCTCCTTCTAAATGCTCCAGGACCAAACCAATTCACAAGTGTTTTCATTACCTAATAAGTGTCTAATTATAACCGATGATTTATTAGTTGGTTATTGTTATTATACAAGAAAGACTTGATGGTTTGAAAATAAGAAACTTCAAGCCTAAACACAATGCTGGGAGTGGGGCTTGTATTCAAGAGACTGGATTAGCATGGCTAAACGGAGCTGTGAGTATTTTATACCTCATGCTTCTTTGCTCAATACCCAGGCAGGGCTATAGGTGAAACCCTCAGGGTTTTTCTTGCCCTTCTTACATTAGCTGGGTGTCACTCTGCCTCTGCAGCGGGTGGACCCACATGGTGTGTTTTGTAGCAGTGGGAGTCCGATCTTGACCCTCTGGTCTCAAGCGATCCGCCCAAGTCACCAGGACTCTCCCCTACTGTCCTGGCTCCCGGGAGATGATGCATACCCAGAGGTCTGGGCTGCTGAGGGAGCTGCTGATGTGAAGCCCTGCCCAGCCCTCCGCCTTTTCCTCCTGGCTCTACCCAGTGGAGAATGGGGTCCTCATTCCTCCCAGTGGATGGGCAGGTGCGCCAGTGCCCGGGCTGGAGGAGGGCTAGGAGAAGGACCTGGAGAGCGGGGCAGTGGAGGGTGACCAGGTGGTGTGCTGAGGTTTTCTGGTGCACCTGAGCCAGATGAGACTCAGGGAGCCCTGCGCAGAGAACTGAGCCGTGGCTGTCACTGCTCGGGCGGCAGAACTTTTCAGTGCTCTCTTGGAGAACCCCTGTTGGTGGTTGCCTGGTCATTCCGATGCTAGTGCCAGCCCCGGGAGTGGAGGTTGCACGTTTATAAAATGTGCATGGGAGCTGGGACTTGACTCTGAGCAGTCTCTGAAGCCATGTACTGTTCCATTTCTCCACTGGGAGCTTAGCATCTGCTCACTCTCACAGTGCCTATAGTGAGACTTACTGCAGGCCTGACTCAAACAATGCAAGTGAAGCCCAGAGCACGCTACCTCCCATCACTGGTAGCAGAATCAAGGGTGGCAGGAGCAAGCACAGGGTTCAGTTCCATCATGTCTCTCTCTCAGGGAAACCCTTCCTCCCTCTAAAACCTAACCTGAGCACACCTCTGACACCCAGCAGCAGTTCCAAGGATGCCCTACTTTCTTGTCTTGGGCTGTCTTCCTCTCTTGATGCTGGCACCAGGTGCTGTGTTCACTGCAGGTACTATGGCTGGGGCCCTCTTTTTGGTCTCCCAGTCATGATGCTCCTGTGTCATTTGCCTCTCTTAGCTGCTCCTCTCTGCTCCCACCAAGACTCCTGGCTTCCAGGCCTGCTCGACTTTGGAGCTCAGTACAGGCTGTGGACAGCACCCTCCTGGTTCTGATTAGGTAGCAGTTTGGGGGGAAGTCAGACTTGGGAAAGAGGGGTGAGAGGGCATGGGAATGGCTGGTTAATCATGGTTGATTATGGCTCATTGGGACAATGAACCTGCTCTTGAGAAATGAGTTGGACCATTTGTGATCTGTCTGGATCTCACCAGATCTACTCAGCATCACAAGGACGGGTCAGCAAGGAGCAGCATAGAGTCTACGCCTCCCAGGCCTGAGGGACAGTCTACCAGGCAGACTTCGATTAGTTATTTTGGGCATAACTGATGTGCAGAGCACTTAATTAGGAAGATGAGAGAGACAAACTCTTCTGAGGACAAGAACATCTGTCTGATAACTTTGTTCAAATTCTTAGTCCTGTAAAATTCAGTTATAGATGTTCTTGCTCTTAAAACATCTAAATAGTTGAAAATACGAAAGTAGAAAGCTGGGGGGAAGAGCCACTGCAGAGGAATGGCAGGAGAGAGGAACGGCAGGAGAGAGGATCGGCGGAATGGTGGGAGAGAGGAAAGGAGGGAGAGAGGGACGGCAGCTCTTGCAGGCATGAGCAGGGCTTCAGTGGTGTCTGCAGGGTGCCAGAGAGCTAGAGAGGGGGGCCCTTGTGAGGGAGCCCTAAGCATTATTGGAACGCTCCTGTGCCTCAGGGCCCTGGCCTATGTGATAACCTTGGAGCCACCGTTCACCAGCTTCCAAAATATAGAAGCGATGCATTGTAACTTCATATCAGCCCTTCTTTCTGAGTCGCTACCTTCTAAAACTGGCACTGAGCAGGACTCCACCTAACAAGGGCTCTCTCTTTCCTTCCCTCTCTCCTCTCTTCTTATCACAGAGCTGAGTCTTGGCTTCAAATAAACAGCAAAAGTTAAGTGATGGGGGAAAAGACTATAAAATATGTCTCAATTTAAGGAAAAAAATGCTTTAAAAAAGCACTATGAGGGGCTGGGAAGGTGGCTCAGTGGTTGAATGCTTGCGTTGCATGCATGAGGCCCTGGGTTTGATTCCCCAGCACCACATAAGCAAAAAGAAAAAAAAGCCGGAAGTGTCGCTGTGGCTCAAGTGGTAGAGCGCTAGCCTTGAGCTGAAGAGTTGAGGGACAGTGCCCAGGCCCATAGTTCAGGCCCCATGACCGGACCCCCCAAAAAAAGCACTATGAGCATATATATGTATGTGTATATGTATATATGTGCCTATTATTTTAGTAGTGGAATTACTATAAGCATCATTGTTTCCTTTGTATTTTTCTGTGCCTTAAAATATTCTACAAAAGTGGCTATTGCTTTTATGAAAAGAAAAAAAAGAATTGTTAGCATAGAATGCACATTTTCCTTTTCTTTATAACAATGTCATTATTACCTACATAGTCTTTTCTAGCCCCAGTTAGGGCTGGGTTTTTGTTTGCAGACCCGTGAGAGATGCTGGGGAGAAGTTCTGAGGTGACTGAGGATCCAATGTGGAAAGGAGGCAGGAAGTGTCAGGCTGTGGGGGAGGATGAGTGGGCAGGCCAGGGAGTTGGAGGAGGTCTGGAAATCATCTATTCAGGGCTGGCAGGTGCATAGCATGTGCATGCAGTGCCTTCCATGCCCTGGGAAGACACCACCAGCTGATGTCCACATTGCTCAGAGGCAAGCATCCCTCCCTCACCTGGTGGGGACTGTCTGCACTGTCAGGGTAGGTGTGATGCGGCTGACCTGTGACTCACAGTGGGGTAGGCCTTGCCCAGGGTCAGGCAGCGGCCTGGTCATTGGGCACAGGGTCAGACGAACAGCCTGGACAGACGGTGGCTGTGGGGCGGGGGTGTCAGGGGATGTCAGGCACCCAATTCTCCCAGACTCCTGGGATCTGAGCTTTTCTACTTGCTCCTCCCTCCTTGCTAACAACTCTCTACCCATCTCTGCAGACGCTGCTGGGAATCTCACTCGTTCTCAGGGGCTGCTGCCCTGCAGGTGGCCTGCCCTGAAGGGTGCCCAGACAGAGGAAGGGCAAGTGCAGGCTGGCTTTGGGGCTCTGCGGGTCCCAGGGGGCGGTGAGGGTGTGCGACGGCTGAGGGGCCTCCTGCCAGGGTCAGGGTCCCCCAGGACACTATGCCCCTGCCTCCCTGCTGGCTCCTCATCTCCACCCCACAGTCGACAGCCTCTGTCTCTCCTCCTTCCTCTCAGCTTGCACCTCTCTGATTTCCAGGTGAGCAAAGGGAATGAGAGAGCACGGGAGTCAGAGTTCATCCAGGCTCAAGGTCTGCCTCTGTCTCTTCTGCCCATTCCTCCTGCCCCAGGACAGCTCACCAGCCGCCTGGCTGCCACCTCCCAGGCTCACAGGATGGCTCTCCGTTGCCTCCTCACAGGTCCCTTCTTCCAGAATTCTCCCTGGCCTATGGCCTTCTTAATCTTTCTCCATTGAATATGGCATCTCCTAGGCCCTACACCAAGTACCTGTCTGTGTACGCGGGACTCCTCTCTCACAAATGCAAGCTCCACAGGGTACCACTGATCTGGCTCAAGAAGGCTGCCTGTGTGTGGTAGATGCTCAGTTAAGTGTGTGTGGAGTGAAAGAAGGAATAACTAAGAAAAGCACTGGGATGTAGGCGTGTGCGCGTATGTGTGTGTTGTGTGTGTGGTGTGAGTGTGGGGTGTGGAGGTTTGTGTGTATGTGGTGATGAATGAGATCTTTGCGTGTGTTCATGAGTGACATTTATGAGTGATATTTGAGGAAGGTTCTATGGCTGGGCTGGGTGGGCGCAAGGACCCTGTGGATGTTGGAAATAAACCTAATCTCTAGGGGAAAGACCTGCTTTGCACTGCAAATTGGAAGCTGATGGCCGCATCCATATACAGAGCCTCGCAGACCACATCACAGACAGCGTGGTCTGGCCTGTGGGAACCTTCCTGACACCACACAGGTCCTGGGACCAGGGTCCAGGTGGCCTGAGACCAACAGAAGCCCTGGCTTGAGAGTGGGAGCTGGTGGTTTACTTGTTGGTGAGCAGACGGAGAGAGTGGTTAGCTCTCTCCCAAGGATCTGCAGGAGGGCAGAGGCTGTGCCTGGAGAGGCTGGCCCAACCTACTGCTCCTGGGAGAGTCACCCTTGCTGGGCAGGCTGTATAAAAAGGCTTTCAGGTTGGCTGAGTGGTGCTGAGCAATGACCCACAGCTCCGTGGAATTTGTGTCTGAGTTGTTGCTTCTCCTTGGTGTTGTAACCTTGACTTGCCCATTGGGCTTTGCTGATGGGATCACAGAAGTGTGACGCTAGCCACAAACCTTCTAGACCGTGGAGAGGTCTCAAGGTGCTGACACAATGGGGATTTTAGTGAGGGGCACTCAGGCATGCAGGCTGCCTTCAAACGTGGACACGTGCACACACATGTGCATGCTCACATGCATGCATGAACACATAGGCTCACATACATGCATGCACACACAGGCTCATGCACAAAATGTTAATGGTCAGAGCTTTGGAGGAGGGAGCCACTCTGCTTCTTCCTCCTCTCTGTGAGATCCGACAGCCCAGCTGCCTGGGAGCTGAGTCCCCTGCAGTTCTGCAGCTCTGATTGGGAGGGCAGGTATGTCTGGAGCAAAGGGCTGCAGTGAGGAGTCCTGGGAGCTTCCTTCTTCCCCAGCCCACCCCGGAAGGCAGGCTGAGGGGTGTAGGGATGGGCTAGTCTACGAAAGTTGAGTTTACTTTGCTGCAGGTACCAGCCTATGGAGAGGCATGGCTGAGGTCCAGGGTGTCCAGAGGCTGAGGTCCAGGTTGTGCAGAGGCTGAGGTCCAGGCTGTGCAGAGGCAGGGCTGAGGGTCCAGGGACTTCATTCTGTCAGCTGATGAAGTGTGGGGCTGGGTCCCCAGCAGTCTCTCTGCTCTGCTATCCTCACGTGAAGTTCCCAACTGGGTCGGGTCATACCCAGCAGCCCCACCTCCCCCAGCTGACTGGGGAAGAGCGAGGGGCCCACGGGGTGGTCCTGGGGAAGAGCAAGGAACAACTCCTTCCCAGTCACAGCCTCCTCTTGCAGGGCAGGCCAGTCCAGACACGAGACTCCTTGGATGCTGATGGTTGGATGTGCGGGGGTCCAGGGGCTGGGCAGGAAGGAGGGTGGCTTGGGCAGTGGCTGCCCAGCCTGGCTGGGCCTGGGTCTTTTCTTTGGGGTGGAGCAGGGCTCTGTGCTGAGGTTGCAGACTTCAGAGTGACCAGAGCAGTTTCTGTGTTCACAGTGTTCTGGTGAACGCTGCAAGTCACGAGGATGAAGCCCCAGGAGAATCAGAGTTGCGGGGTGGGACAGGGCAGACAGGACAGGAGCTCTGCTGATCCTCTGGCCAGACAGCCACACCTCTGCCACACCTTTGCTGTGGGCAGAGGGAGGGAGGAGTGGCCTGGAGCTGAGGAGCAGCCAGGGACCTCCTGGAGGTAGAGTCTAGTCCTGGGCAGTGACCCCCGGGGGCACAAGAGGCAGCCACAGGCTGCTCCCAGAGCAGGGAGGGAAGCATGGGAAGGGGCTGTCCGAGGGGCTTGGTAGGCATTGGCACCTGAGGGTCGGAAGGAGGATGTGGGGGCTGCGGCTTCTGGGACCTGAGCGGAGGGAAAGGCTTTCTGATCTGCTGGTACCAGGAAAAGCCACCCAATGGGGGAATGCCTGGCTGACAGTCCTCCTTTGGTCCTCCTCACAGAAGGCTTCGCCAGGAGGAAGAAGATCTCCCTGTGGTTCCTGGGGTCTTTGCTGCTGGTGTCTGCCCTCATTCTGACTGTCGGCCTGGCCGCCAACACCAGGACAGAGAACGTGACTGTGGGGGGCTACTACCCAGGGATCATCGTAAGTCCTGGGCCAGGGTGGGTGGGTGGGGGCTCCACACGGGGTGATGAGCCTCACGCCTCGCACTTCGTGCTGCTCCATATCTTCACAGAGGTGGTGAGCCACAGGTCTCATACCCCATGCTGCAAGTCCCCATTGGAATTACTGGGGTAATGTTCCCAATGGGGTCTACATCCAGATTCCTGGAACTGGAGAATATGGTCAGCTGGGAGACAAAGGTGAAGGAACCCTAACACAGGGTTCAGGCAGCCATGTCATTCAGGCTCTCAGAAGTGGAGCAAGGAGAGGGCGAGAGACTCCACCAAGGTGCTCTTAGGGCATCTGTAGAGCAGACCGGGCTATCCTGTCCATCCTCCATCCCACTTCCCGCTCAGCAGGGCAAGGGGTCTAGCACGCAGCACTGCTATGGGACTCTGTGTGTGAGATTCCATGTGTGGGCCCCATGTGGGACTCTGTGCATGAGGTGTCATGTGTGGGCTCCATGTGCAGGACTCTGTGCATGAGGTGTCATGTGTGGACTCCATATGCAGGACTCTGTGTGTGTGGTTCCATGTGTGAACTCTGTGTGGGATTCTGTGCATGAGGTGTCATGTGTGGGCCCTATGTGGAACTCTGTGCATGAGGTGTCATGTGTGGATTCCGTGTGAAGGACTCTGTGTGAGGTTCCATGTGTGGGCTCCGTGTGGGGCTCTGTGTGAGGTTCCATGTGTGGGCTCCGTGTGCAGGGCTCTGTGTGTGAGGTCCCATGTGTGGGCTCCATGTGCAGGACTCTCTGTTTGTGGGCTCCATGTTCAGGACTCTGTGTGTGAGGTTTCATGTGTGGACTCTGTGTGCAGGACTCTGTGTGTGTGAAGTTCCATGTGTGGGCTCTGTGTGCACGACTGTGTGTGTGAAGTTCCATGTGTGGGCTCTGTATGCAGGGCTGTGTGTGTGTGAGAGGTTCCATGTGCGGGCTCTGTGTGCAGGACTCTGTGTATATGGGCTCTGTGTGGGGTTCTGTGTGTGGGATTCCATGTGTGGACGTGTGTGTGAGAGGTTCCATGTGTGGTCTCTATGTGCAGAACTCTGTGTGTGAAGTTCCATGTGTGAGCTCTGTATGCAGGGCTGTGTGTGTATGTGAGGTTCTATGTGTGGGCTCCATGTGCAGGACTCTCTGTGTGTGGGGTCCGTGTGGGACTCTGTGTGTGGGCTCCGTGTTCAGGGCTCTGTGTGTGAGGCTCCACGTGTGGAGAGGGCAGCCCTTCCTGAAGAGGGAGCACTGCACCCTGGAATAGTGCTTTAGTGGCATCACTAAGCACTTCTCACTTTTCTTTTGTCTCAGCTGGGCTTCGGGGCTTTCCTGGGACTCACTGGCGTCAACCTAGTGGAGAACAGAAGACAAATGGTGAGAACACGAGCGTCTCTTCCGGGGGAGGGAGGGTGAAGTGGTGGTCACTTGACCCAGGGCACTATGACCACAGTTAGGGTCCCCGCTGTGGCCAGCACCCCAGGCCCCAGAGTGCCCAGTCCTGGACCCAGGTGGCTGAGTTAACAGCCCATCCGGCTGACGAAAGAGAAGAGGTAGAATGGAAAGAGCTGGGAGACCTTGGCTCCCACAGCAGATGGCAGACAGCAGATGCTACCATGGGCACTGGCCTTAGACCCTGGCAGTTCAGAGATGGCTACCGGGGACTGGAGCAGCCACCAGGAGCCAGACGTTCACAGAGCAGTTTCTCAGGAACTTTCCTGTTAACTTGGACTTACGATTTTTTGTTTTGGAGGGCAGGTTTTGTGCTTTTGTTAAATGTATCCTTCATTGTTTTATTCTTTTTGAAGCTGTTGTGGAAGGCATTGTTTACTTAGGTGTTTTTTGTTTTTATTGATCGATCGATTGATTGATTGATGATTGATTGGTTGATTGTGCCAGTCCTGGAACTTGACTCAGGGCCTAGGCACTGCCCCTAAGCTTTTCTACTCAAAGCTAGTGCTCTACCACTTGAGCCACAGCTTTAGTTTTGTGTTTTGGTGGCTAATTGGAGATAGGAATCTCCAGGCTTTTCTGACCCAGCTGGCTGCGACAGGTGATCCTCAGTCCCAGCCTCCTGAGTAGCTAGGACTTCGGGCATGAGCCAGCCGGCTCCTGGCTTCGTGGTTACTTAGTTTTATTCATGGGCTGTAAATTCAGCCTGTGTCATGCCACTTTGCGGCCTCGTTTGTGGTTTCCTGTGGTGTTCTTGGGATTCTGTCTACAAGGTACCTACAGTTTCACCCCTTCCTGTCCAGTCTGGAGACAGAGCTCCCGTGCTTGCCTTGCAGGGAGGAGCACAGGGGCAGAGGTGATAGGAGTGGCCAGGACAGCAGACCAGCTCAGGGTGGACACAGGGTGGCCACTGGGTCCTTGGGTCCCCTGGCGGGCTGTGCGTGTGGCCCCTGTGTGACCCCCCCCCAGTATCTCCCTAGGTACGTATCTTCTAGCCTGAGCTCCAAGCAAAGGTCTCAGTGTAGCACAACTCTGATATCAGCAGCTGAAACCTAGGCCGGCTGTGCTGCCTGAGCCCTGGGGAAAGGTGGTGCTCTGTGTTGGGCAGTGTGTCGGGCAGGGCAGGAGAGAGCTGGGCATCTGGGCCCCCGTTCAGTGTAGTGCCAGGGAGCAGGTGTCTCTGAGCATGTGGATTTGGTAGACTGTTCAAGTTGTTTTCAAGGTGCTGAGCAGCTGAGAAATGCAGCTAGAGAGAGCAATGCCGTCTCAGATGGCTCCAGGCACAGAAGGACACTCTTCTTAATTTTTGTTTTAAAATTGCACCAGTGAAATGGACCCCAGGCCCAGTAGCCAGTAGGGTCCAAGTTAGCACCAGGCTGCCTGTCACTGAGCAGGTCCAGGAGTGGGATCCAGATCAGCACAGAGCTGCCTGCCACCAAGCAGAGTCCAGGAGTGGGGTTCAGGTCAGCACCAGGCTGCCCGTCACCAAGCAGGGTCCAGGAGTGGGGTCCAGGTCAGGGTGAGGCTGGTCTTCCATCCCCCACACCCCTCCCTTCCAGGAGCTGCTGAGGCAAATCCCAGACTCAGCACCATCTCCTGTGTGCATGTTTTGCTCTGTCCACTCTGAGGGGTGGAATCTAATCATTGGAAAAGGCCTCACCATTATCTCTGCCCGTTATTGTGTTAGTCTCTGGTGGAAGCACCGGCATTTCTCTACTGATGAATGCGTTATTGCACTCCCCACCCAAACAGAAACATGAGTCTTCCATTTTTACTAATAGCTTACAAATCTAGCTGGTCGCACAAGACCAGGGATGGAAAAATAGATTGTGAAGTGCTGATTTCCCTGCCCACTTACACCGACTCACGCTCACACACAGACATGTCTCCCAGGACCCTGCTGGAATGTGCCGTAAAATTCACTGATGCTGACTGACAGAGGCTCAGGCCTGTAACCCCAGCTACCAAAGAGGTTGAGATCTACGGGTTGTGGTTCAAAGTGAGCCTGGGCAGGAAAGTCTGTGAGATTCTAATCTCCTATTAACCACCAAAAAGCTGAAAGTGGAGCTGTGGCCCAAGTGGTTGAGCACTATAATTGAGCAAAAAGAAGTTCAGAGACAACGCCTTGTCCCTAAGTTCAAGCTCCAGTACTTCCCTTCCGCCCCCCCTCTCCCCCCAAAGTAAAATCCACTGATGTAGGACTACCGAGATTGTCAGAAATAGCTTACAGATGAGGATCACTTCCTGCAAGGGACCAGGCATTGGATGTGGAGGCTGAGAGGCTGCTTCTCCTCTTCCTTTTAGTGCTGGGAGCAGAGCGGTCTGGCTTGTCTTTTCCCCTTCTACCCAATGTCTCCACACCAGGTGATTTCCCAACCTCATGAGCAAGGTGGGCCCTCAACTTCCTATAAAGCTGGTGCCACCCAAAGGTCTTGGCCCAGCGAGGTAGGATAAGGTGTTCAAGCAGGGGTGGGGGGTGTCTCCGGGATCTCAGGGGCTCAGTGCTGAGAGCACCTGCATGTCACCAGCGAGGACACTTGTCATGTCCAAGAGAAGGCTGGCACTTGAGGTGCTGCAGGCCAGTCCCATGCTCCTGAGGGGAGGGACGGGAGGTGATAGCCCACTTGCACTGTCCACAGCCCCTCCGAAGGCCAGCCACCCCAGCAGGAGTGGGGGCACCAGAGGTGCATCAGCCTCTCAGGCTTCATCTCCCGTCCACTTCTCCGTCACCTGACCATCCCCCATGTGAGGCCTGGAGAGAAGAAAAGTGCATAGCAACTCTGGTCCCAGGAGACCCCAGTTCCCGGGGGAGCTGAGCACAGGAGTGAGGGTCTTGTTGGACAGTGAGGCAGGTGCACTCCACAGGGATATCAGACAGATAAGCAGCTGAGCTGCAGTCCAGAGGACCCGTGCGGCATGACATTTGGAAGACCACAGCAGGCTGGGCTTCACACCAGGCTGCCCCCACCAGGCTCTCTCCTTGGCGTGTCACCTTGTCCTCTTTCTACCCTCCCTGTGTGGTAGACAGCATCAAGTTTGTCACAGGTGACTGCCTCTGTGTCCGATCTGTGTGGTTGCTTTGGAAAACAAATTCTCATGGCTGTGTGCCTCAGGGAGCTGTGTGCTGAGTCTTCTCTGTGGATGAGAACCCTGCTTCCCTGTTCAAGGCAGGCCTGTGCCCGGCGTCTGTCCTGATACAGGGGTGGGGGTGGGCAGGCTTCCTTCATCGCTGTTCTCTCTGGAACTGAAGAGTAGACACACTTACCTGTTAGACGGGGCTGCAAGCTCCTCCTCCCCAGTAGCACTTTCGCTTTTTCAGTGTCTCCTGGTATCTATATCTCCCTGTCTGCCTGTCTGTTCATCTCCATCTCTCTCTGTCTCTCTGTCTCTACTCTCTGTCTCTGTCTCTGTGTCTCTCTCTCCCTCTCCATCTCCCTCTCTTCCTCTCTTTCTCCTTTTCTCCCTTTCTGTATATATCCAAGAATACCTGTATATCCAAGCATGAAGAATGGAAGTGGTTTATCTCATAAGGTATATTCAGCACCAATGTGGAGATTTGAGGGGAGATTCATGTGAAGCTGCAGTGATGAACATGGAGATGGAGTGAGGGATCTGACTGGCCTGGGAGTTGGGGAAGTCCTGGTTGGGTTGTTGCAGCCACCCCTGGCCATGATTCCAAGCAACAGTTTGAACATGGTCAACAGATTTCCCAGGACAAGGGGCGCTGGGTGCCGTGGCCCTGATCTGGGGCTGCACCTGTCCCCAGGTTCTTCTGTGCTGCTGTCAGTCCCTCCCAACCTCTACCCCACATGGAGACTGGATGGTACAGGATGGCACGTTTCTCCAGGCACTGCCACATGTCTTCTAGGACTGAGCACCAAACTCACACAGCCTGGAATGGAGAGAACAGTTACAGAGAAGGAGAGGGGCATGTGTGTGGTTTCAAAGGTGCTAACACATGGGAGAATCCATGATGTTTATACAGGAATTCTTTTTCCTGTTCCTTCCTTCTCTCTTTCCCTCTGTCCCTTTCTCCTAGAGTCTGGAGGGCCAGGCTTGTTCAGGGCTGAGTCGCAGGGACGGAGTTGGAATGGTGGCAGGGTCGGGGGCAGTGTGTGTGTGGGATCCTAGCACCAAGCTGGGACTTCTGGAAAGGTCTTCAGGCAAGGCTGAGGGTCCATACCCCTTTGCATTCTGCTTCTAGTTGGTGGCAGCCATCGTGTTCATCAGCTTTGGCGTGGTGGCTGCATTCTGCTGCGCGATAGTGGACGGAGTATTTGCTGCACGCCACATTGTGAGTACACGGGGTTCAACATCAACATGAAAAATAGCACTGCACTCTAACGCTCCAATGCATCGAGATGCTCTGCCACGTGTGTTTGCCAATGCTGTTCTTTCTCTCACTGTCTTTTTCCTGTAATCCAACTCGTCTGCTACCACACACACCGGGCACAAACACCTGCACACAGCCACACCCTCCCCTATGTGACCTAGCATGATATGGGACTGATGGGGTGCAGGGGTGCTGTGCTGGTAGGTGTGGGGGGGTGTGGGTGTGGGTGGGTGGGTGGAGAGAGAGAGAGAGAGAGAGAGAGAGAGAGAGAGAGAGAGAGAGAGCACGAGCACATGTGTGTACTTCTCCTAGACTTGCAAGTGCTGGGATGCCTGCTCTCCCTGGACAGGCATACAGACCTTGGTGGCCAGAGGATAAAGGCCGATCCTTGCTGACAACCTGCCCTGAAGGGCACAGGCTATTTGTATCCTGTGCCCAATGCCATCCAACCCAGCAGAAAGCCTTTACCCTGTGTGGCCCAGGCAGTAGCAGGTGGTGCTGTCTTGCTCATTCAGGAGCAGGGTGGAAGTTGTGTCTTGGGGCCCCAGACCCCGGCCTTACCCTGGGAGGAGAATGCTGGCCTTGGGATTGGTAGCTTGTCACTAGCTGCCTGCACTTACCTGTGGGGCTCAGCCCAGCTCTGGGGCTTGTTTCAGAAGTGGTCACGAGGACCAGCCTTCCACTCCTGTTGGGTTGGCTCTCCCCTGTCAGGGGAACGCCAGGGTTTGGACCTAGTGTGACCGAGGGCCAGCAGCAGCAGTTGCCAAAGTCAGAGGCATGGTGTCCTTGTCCGTCTGTCCATCATTGTCACTTATCAAGCTCCTACTGGAGCAATAGACCTTTGGGGACAGAGTATGTGGCCACCACACCTGCCCAGGACTGTGTGACCAGAGGACAGGGCCTAGATGGATCCTGGCATCCTCTGGCAGGCAGCAGCCCCGCAGATTTGTGGCCAGGCCACAGGTGGCCACAGAAGCAGCTCACCCTTGCGGGCTGCGGGCCCCATGCAGACTTCCACGGTGGCAAAGCCTCACCACATGGCTGGTCTCCAAGAACCAAGGTAGTCCTCTCCCTGGGTGACAATGGCTACCCATCCCAGTGTCTCCAGACAGCATGCTGGAAAGTTGGAAGCCATCTCTCAAGTCCCCATGCTGCAGGTGCTGGTCCTAGACTCCTCCATCCTTGCTTACTGCTCTCCCATCACTGCCTGCTTGCCTACGTCTCCTCCTGCCACCCGTGGCTGCAGAAGAAACAGGTAGGCTGGTTGCCTACTTGTTGCTGACCCACCCCAACCAACCACGCACACCCCAGCCGGTGCAAGAGTGAACCATGAGAGACTGCTCTCACCACTGCCAGCATCACTGATGGTTTTGGACTTATGTTAGGTCAGAAGTAACAATGCTTTGAGAATGAAAGATGATGAAGCTAACACTAACAGATACTGGGGCCCCAACACATTTGCAGATTACACAGTTTTCTGGCATTTCTTACCTTCCATGCCTCTTGCTGTCTTTGCTGCAGTAAGTGTGAACACCTTGTCAGTTTATTGGCTTCATGTGTCTATTGGACATGTGGCTGCCTGATGGTTGGCACTATTTACTGAGTGTTGGAGACAGGTGGATGGATAGTGGAGTTTAGGCATGTGTGGTCAAATGGTGGATTCGGACTCTATGGATGGATAGATGAATGCATAGGTGGATGGTGGATGATGATAGATGATGGATGTATGGATGGATGGGTGGATGGATGAATGGATGGATGGATAGATGGGTAGATGGGTGGGTGGGTGAGTTGAGGGATGGATGGATGATGGTGGATGATGATAGATGATGGATGGATAGATTATAGATGGATAATGATGGATGGATGATGGTGGATGGATGGGTGGGTGGGTGGGTGGATGAATGAATGAATGGGTAGATGGATGGATGGAGGGATGGATAGATGATGAATGGATGATGGTGGATGAATAGGTGGGTGGGAGGATGGATGAATGGATATATAGATGAATGGATGGATAATGATGGATGTATGATGATGGATGGATGGATGGATGGGTGGATGGTGGATGATGATAGATGATGGATGGATGGATGAATGAGTGGATGGATGAATGGATGGGCAGATGGATGGGTGGGTGAATGGAGGGCTGGATGGATGATGGTGGATGATGATAGATGATGGATGGATATATTATAGATGGATGATAAATGGATGAATAGCTCCTCTCTGGTGGCTTCTCTTTGGGTCCCTATTCTCTATGTGAGGGTACAACTATTCTGCCTAGCAAACTGACAGGTATTTGCCTCTGTCTTACTCTAAGTCGATGGCAAATGTGTCTGAAATAGCCTCTGGTCTCTCCAGATTGAGAATGATCATTTTGTTCCATCTGTGTTTCTTTCTTTCTCTAGGAGCCAAGACCTCTCAGCACAGGAAGGTGCCAGTTCTACTCCAGTGGGACGGGGTACCTGTATGATGTTTATGAGACAGAGGTGAGCCTTTGCCCAGTGTGGTCCCCTGGGTTTTCCATTCCAGTCAGTGTGTGTTTCAGTATTAGCAGATCTTCACTGCAGACGGGGGACATGCACCGCTCCCCACGGTCTTCTGAGCTGGCTGTGACATTTCAATGCACTCCTATCTCCAGAATCACAGCTGCAGACTTGCTTCTTTGCTACACAATGTAGGAATTCATCTATCTAGTTTGTGTGGTCTCTCCAATTAACATTTTTACTGACTTAATTACTGCAATGGAACACTGGGATGATACATATATACTGTCTCTTGGACAATGTATATATATACAAGCTTTCCTTGGGCCCAGCTGCAGAGGGATTTCACCTCTCCCTGAGTGAGATCAGGAATGACAAGTGCACCATGGAAGCTGACTAGGTGCAGGGGCTGAGGCCGCCCACACCACCATGATTGGATTTGTCCATTTAACTAAATCCAGGCTCCTAAATAGAGTCCCAATGCTGGAGGGCTAGGGCTTGGAGGCACCCATTTCTGATTCCCTGACAGCTTGCTTTGGGATCACCAGACCTACCGAGTTATTAGTACTTTGTACATTCCAAGAAAAGACCTCCATGTGTCCTGAGCTCAGGAGAGTTCTGACTCTTGCCTACCCCTGGTGGGGGGCAGCCCCAGCACCCCACTCACTGCTTTGGGGGGCAGCAGGCCCAGGTGTGGAGGGCCTCACACACTCCTGAAGAATGGGGACCAGGCTGTCACATGCCTGCCTGTACTTCTGCCCTAGGTCACCTGCTACTCCTTGAATGGCAGGTGCCAGCTGAAGGTGAGGAGCAACACATGCTACTGCTGTGACCTCTACGCCTGTGGGAGGTGAGTCCACCCCAGGGGATGCTGGAGGGTGCTCACAGGGTCTGCACGTTCACACACAGTCATACACACTCACACACACATGTACTCACACATATGCCTCTACACCTGCAGGAGGTGAGCACACCCCAGGGGATGCTCAAGGGTGCTCGCAGAGTCTGTACACACACACACACACACACACACACACACACACACACACACACTCACATACACACACCTCTATGCCTGCGGGAGGTGAGTCTACCCCAGGGGATGCTCAAGAGTGCTCGCAGAGTCTGTACACACACTCATGCACACTCACGCACACACATTCACACACTTATGCCTCTAAGCCTGCGGGAAGTGAGTCCACCCCAGGGGATGCTCAAGGGTGCTTGCAGGGTTTGCACACATACACACTCACTCACACACACATGCTCTCTCTCTCACACACACAGGCACACACAGGCACACACAGGCACACCAGGCATCCACAGAGTGAGACCCAAACACAGCACCTGCCCTTAGCAAAGACCCTCCCCTCCAAGCCTGAACCCCGATGGTTACCATCGGACGCCTGCCCAGGAACTCTCTGTAAGTGAGAAATAGAGGCTCAGTCACCACCCAGAAGCATGTGCCACTACTATTGTGGGGGAGGGGCTCAGGCCTGGCCTGGGCTTGGCTGGCAGGCATCAGATGGTCACTGGGGGTCCTGGCTCCCTCCCAGGGCATGAGGCACTCCCAGTATGTAACCCAGACCATCATGGCATGCAGACATGAGTGCAAAAGACTGACTGGTCCAGGGGCGTAAATACAACAGAGGCAATTCAGCCATCTGTTCTGCCTGCCCTCGGGGGCCCAGGGGCCACCATCTGGCTCCCAGTGTGCGGCTCATCAGCTCCCTCAGAGACAAGACCCAGGGGACCCTCCCGATCAGCGGCCCTCAGTGGGTGGAGATTTGTTTGCTTGTGACACTAACCTCTTCCCCTTCCTGTCCACTGTCGTTGTGGTCTTGCTAGCTGGCATGCAGTCAGTCCTATACACCCAGCAGCCTTCTGACCAGGCTCTGATACCTGTGACTGGGCAGGTACAGTGCCCTCACACATAGGTGGTCACCTGACCATGGCTCAAATACACAAGGCAGTCATCTGACCAAGACCCTGCCGTTCTGGGTGGGATCAGTGGACCCCTGCCACTGTGATGTCACGACTTCCCCTCCCCCCTGCAGCTCTGAGCACTCACCTGCCTACTATGAGTTTGTGGGAGTGCGTGGCTGCCAGGATGTGGTCCACCTGTACTGGCTGCTTTGGGTCTCCACTGCACTGAACATTTTGGGCCTGTGCACAGGAATCCTCACCGCTGCTGTCCTGGGGGCATTCAAGGACATGGTGAGTGGCCTTCCCCAGAGTTCCCAGCTTCCTGGCCATTTAACCAGCAAAAAGCCAGGCTGGGGATATGGCCCAAGGGGCACCGGCCCAGGAAGTACAAAGCACTGAATTTAAACTCCAGATCAGGCAAAAAGAGAAAAGGTCAGTTGGATGATAAGCAGAGGCCAAGGCAGCTCCCCTTCCTGTCCCCCCACCCCCACCCTGCAGGCAGGCCCCAGCTGGGCTGGCCAAGGAGAGTTCTCCCTTGCCTGCCTGCTGCCCCCAGGACTTTGGCCTTGGGACGTCTACAGCCGCAGGCTGCCAGTTGAGGCTGCTCTCTGTGCCAGGCAGGAGCTGCTCTCTGTGCCAGGCAGGAGCTCTAACCTGATGGTTAGAGCTCAGTAAAGGCGGGGGCCTGGCCCAGCCTTCATGATGAAGACACAGGACTCCCCAGGGGTGGGGCACAGGCTAGGGTACCACCACAGGTGAGTTTTAGGCCTCAGCTCTGACTCATGCTCCCCTGCTGCCCTGCAGGTCCCTTTGTCCCAGCTGGCATACGGCCAGTCTCCCCCACCTCAGATCCTCTACAACCCTGCCCATCAGATCCTGACCTATACTGGCTTCTGCCCGCCACCTTCCACTGTGCCAACCTGCTCCTCCTACCCTCTGCCTCTGCAGGTAGGTGTGTCAGAGGCTGAGAAGGCAGTGGCCACGGCGTCAGCAGCGGGGCAGGGGTGGGGCTTCAGTGGAGTGGGGAGGGCTATGCACACAGCTCTTCTGGCTGGGCCAGGTATGTGGGTGGGGAGGGTTGGGGCCATGGGCATCCTGCCATGCTGAGACTACCCACCGCTCAGGGACCCGCAGTCCCAGGACTGCGCTTCTAGCTATGAACTGGCCCACAGTTCTGGCCCATGCGATTGAGGGTGCCACCAGCTGCCAGGTGCTGGACACCGTGAGCACACAAGGTCTAGGTGCTGGACACTGTGGGCACAGATGGTCTAGGTGCTAGACATTGTGAGCACAGACTGTCTAGGTGCTGGACACCGTGAGCACACAAGGTCTAGGTGCTGGACATTGTGAGCACAGACATTCTAGGTGCTGGACATTGTGAGTACAGACAGTCTAGGTGTGTTTGCCTCATTCACCTAAATTTACAAGTAAAGATGAAGACTTCATAAGGTTCATCCAAACACTGCTGCTAGCCCTAGAGGCCATACTGGAGGAAGGTCATGGGTGTGCATGCTTTCCTACAGGGTCTGCACTCTTTCCATTTCCATTCCCGGCTTTGATACTTCAAGGGCCAGGATGCTCTGGATGATGGGGGTGTGGGGACACTGATTGTCCAGTGGTGCTCTGTGTGTGTGTGTGTGTGTGTGTGTGATTGTCCAGGGGTGCTGTGTGTGGGTAGGCCCTGATTGTCCAGTGGTGCTGTGGGGCGGGGGGATAGGTCCTGATTGTCCAGTGGTGCTGTAGGGGGTTAGGTCCTGATTTTCCAGTGGTGCTATAGAGGGCTAGGCCCTGATTGTCCAGTGGTGCTGTGTGGGGTAGGCTCTGAAGGTCCTGATTGTCCAGTGGTGCTGTAGGGGGTTAGGTCCTGATTTTCCAGTGGTGCTATAGAGGGCTAGGCCCTGATTGTCCAGTGGTGCTGTGTGGGGTAGGCTCTGATTGTCCAGTGGTGCTGTGGGGCAGGGGTAGGCTCTCATTGTCCAGTGGTGCTGTACGTGGAGTAGGTCCTGAGTGTCCAATGGTGCTGTGTGTGTGTGGGGGGTAGGCCACAATTGCCCGGTGGTATCTATTGACTGTAGACCTCAGTACAGTGAACACTTGGGGCTGCCTCACGCTGGAAGCTTACATCTGGGCTGCTGGGTGTTGAACTGGCCTTGCCCTCTGCCCACCCCTGCTGGGATCCCCAGTTGTGACAGCCATCATCATTTGCACACATAACTCAGCATCCTATCGAGGGCAGGGTAAAAGACCTGATGGCATCCTGAGGCCTTCTCTCCAACTGCACAGCACGTCTGATGGTGACTTCTCCCAACTCTGCCAACAGAGCATCAACAAGTTGCTCAAAGCCTAGAGCCCAGTAAAGTGTAGTGAGGGGCCCCAGGTCCAAATGTGTTTCTGTGCCTCTGTGGGTAGGGGTGGGCTGGATGGAGGCCTCGGGTCCTCAGATGTTTAGGGCACTGTAGGAAGCCCCATGAGCTATGCCAATGGGAGGGAGGTCTCAGGAAGGGAGCGTGACTATTGGGGGAAGAGGGGAGCAATGAGCCCTGGCTGTCCAGGGGGGAGGGGCCTCACAGACTGTCTGAGGGTCTGACACAGAGTAGGTGAGGGCCGTGCCCAAGAGCTGTGTGAGCACCGTAGCTCCACACCCACACCGGGGTGAACTGCACAGATACCAAGAACAGGAGCCCACATCTTCTACTCGTGCTGGGCAGAGCTTACTCACCAAGCACATGCCTCCACACATCCGTTCCCACCCGACACGGGGTACACGTCCTATGGGGTGCAGGCCCTTAAGGTCTGGGGCCTGCCCTGCTCCACGGTGCTCCCTCCCATGTGCTCCCTCCTCGCTGTCTTCGGGACCGAGTGTCTGGCAGTGGAAGCTCCCTCCTAAGGAGCAGTCGGGTGCACCCTTCAGGGGACTGGCACTCCACCCCAGTGTGTGTGGGGTGTAGATGCATGGACAATTAGATCTGGGGTACCAGGCACATTGGATTAGGCTTCATGTAATTGTTAATAAGAACATCAGCAGAGATGCCTGCTTCCACTAACCCAGAGACAGAAAGGAAGTATTTTCAGTGATTTGTTGAAGCCATTAGCAGCCTTAAATGCTCCCTGGATGGCAGGACGTGGGTGGCCATGGGAATTGCTTTGAGCAGTTAGAAGGAAAAGCTTAAAGGGCCCGTCCTGTCTCCAGTAGCTTGCCTGACGTAATGCTGTAGATGTCAGTGAGTCTTGCTGCTGGAGGATTCCTGTCCGTTCCCCTGCCAGTGTGCTCTGTGGGCAGGGCCTGCCTCCCATCAGTCTTGTCCACTGGTGATTGTCAGGGTTTATTGTGTGGCTCCTCATGGCTTTCTCTAGGATTCTGGGTAGTGGTTTACCATGTGGTTCTGAAGGGTTCACCTGTGGCCCCAAGTGGCCTACTCCAAGATTCTTAGTGTTTATCCTGATGGTTCGTGAGGGTTTGCTCCATGGTACATGGTGGTTAACTGGCACTTGGTAGGTTGCCTTGATGATTGGGGACCTGCGATGTGGTTCATAGGGTTAATTCCATGGCTCATGGTGGTTTCTCGGTGGCTTATGGTGTTTACAGAAAGGTCTGCTCTAAGGTTTTTGGTGGTTTATTCTGTGGTTCCTGGTGATTTAATCCTATGGTTTATGGTGGTTAATTCCATAGCTCATGAAGGGCTACCCGTGACTCGTGTGGTTTGCTCTACAGCTCATGGGTGATAGTTTACTCTACTTCATGGTGGTTAACTCCATGGTTATGATCATTAACTCTGTGGCACATGGTGATTTGCTCTGTGGTTCCTGGGGTTTGGGAGAGTTTACGCTGAGGCTGCGTGTTTACTCATTTTCAGTGAAGAACAGAGTGGATGGTGAGGGGAGGGCAGACCTTCCTAGCAAAGCTCAGAGAATGTTCTTGAAAGACTCATATGTCCACTGTAGTCAGGAAGGTGCATGGGTTTTGTGGGGAGAGAAGCAGAAACAAACAGGTTGAGAGAGAGAGAAGAGGCAGAGCCCAACTGAGTGGCAATCATCCTGAGCAAGGGTGATGTCCTCCGCTCCAGCTGCCCTTGTGAGCAAATTGCTTTCAGGATGGAGGTCCCTGCTTCCTGCAGGGAGAGGTCCCTAGGAAGGTGTGGACACTTAGGGGGCTGCTCTAGAACCCCAAGTCCAGGTGGCACCACATTTGACAGCATACCTGGGAGTTCTGTTTAGAAGCTGAATTCGGTGTTATGTTATAGGAGGCCTTATTTAGTTAGCTGGTTATTCATCACTTATTTGTTTTATTATTTTAGATTGATTTTAAATGATTGACTCTTAACTACAGAGGCAGTTTATCTTCCCTGTGAGGCAGGGCAGGCTGGAGACCAGGGAAAAGATGATGTTTTGGCTCAAATCTGAGGTGTTTCCAGGCAGAACTCTTCCCCACCTTGGGGGCCTCAAACTCTCCCCAGGCCTGTAATTGACTGGATAAGGTCCACTCATGGAAGAGAGAGTGGCCAGTTTTAAATGGGCAAATGGCTGGGTCAGCCATCACAGAATTAACCATCACACTTGTCTGGAAGAGTTTTCCCTTGAAACTTGAAGGATTGGGTGAGCACAAAAGACCTGGCTTCTGGCGACCTCTGACCTTCCCTGACAGAAGGTGGGCAGTGTTTCCAAGGCTGCATGGACGGGGAGTGAGCAGCCTGAGGAGCTCTCTGGAGGAGCTGTGGTGTTCTCCTCCAGGGTCTCCCGCTCACTGGACAAGCATGCCAGCGAGGCCCCCATGGGGTCAGCAGGGCGAGCTTGGCCTGGGCAGATGGGCTTCCTGGGACTCAGGGAGGGCATCAGGCTGAGGCCAGCCTGTGGTCTGGCCGGTGTGCAGACAGCGCCCCTGCTAAGGACGCCTCTGTTTAATTGCAGCCCTCCGGCGCCCTGCCTGCCTCAGCCTCTGCCGGCCTCTCCTTGCCGGAGGATGTATGGCCTCCCAGCCAAGGGCAGCCTCCCCACGCCCCGCCGCTCTGCACACCAGCCTGCTTCCTCCCAGGGGAGAAGCCACCCCCATACGCACCCTGACAGCAGTGGGAGAGGGAAGTCACTTGGTTTGCCAATATTAATTAATACTAATGAACAAAAAGAAAGAAGTCACCTCCAGCAGTCCTGCTTCTGCAGTCAGCCTCCTAGAGAAGCCAGAGAGCCCTCCGCAGAACCCTCCTTCTGTCCCTCGTGGGCACCTGGCAGGGCCAGCCATCCCTGAGCCCAGCCAGGCCCTGCTCTCCTCTGCATGTCCCAGTGACAGTCCTGCCTCGCAGTCATCAAACCCACTTCATTCCTGCTGTCCCCTACCGGTGAGCAGTCATTAGGGTCTGGAGGAAATGCAGCTCAGCATCTCCCAGCACCAGGATCATTCTTTAAGGAAGAAAGTTGCAAGTGTACATATTCATATGTCTCCAAGAAGAGGCAGAGCCTCTCGCTTGATGCCCAGTCTTCCTGATATTTATCTGAATGAAAGCAAGCTTTGGTTAAAGTCTCTTCTAAAGACACACGAGCTCTGACTAGTGATGGCTACTTGTGGGACAGACTATACCTAGCTGGCCAGAGGCCCCCGTGCCTGAGTTGTGATGTGCCTATTAAGTCTGCTCTTCTGTTGTTCTTCCTGATGCTCACCGGTGGCCCTGTGGCCTGGAAGCTTCCTCCCGACAAGGAGCTTTCCTGGGCATTCAATTCTGCTCTGGGCACTGTGGGGGCGACCTGCTGGGTTGCACACTGAGAGCTCCCCATGCCCCACCTCTGCACACACCTGGAGAGATAGGCGGGAAGCAATCGCTCAGAGCCTGGCAGGGGGCCAGAGAAGGGCATGGGAGGCCTCCCAACTGCCAAGGACAGATCCCAGAGACCCAGGGCCCTCCCCAGCTCTGTGGCTGGGAGAAGAGGAGGAGAGGAGAGCCACAGGCAGTCCACAGTGTCCTTACCCCTCAGCCCAGCTCGCCTCCTCTACCCTCACTGTCATTGAAAACTGCAGAGCAGCTCTGGCCCTCACAGCTCTCATTTTGGTGTCTTTCTATAATAAAGGTGTCCGCTTTCCTGATGACCTTCCTGTGGTAAGCCTCTTCCTTGGCCCAGCTATGGCTCGGGTCTGAAAGAAGCCCTGGGCCATTGGGCAGCCAGCCTATGCCCCTCTGGCTATGGCTGTCCCAGAGTAGCCCCCAGCTCTGAGTACAGCCGGTTTCCCACAAAGACCCACAGAGCACACCTATGCTGAATGACAGCAGGCAGGCACAAGAGAGGTTTGTGTGGCATCCCCAGGCTGCCTGCTGGTACTGGAGGGCTGTGAACTGTTGCCATTTCTATCATAATAGCCTCTTGAGCCTCTTTCCTGAGAGAGGATCTTTGCTTCTCCTTAGCCCCATGAAGCCTGGTCCCTTTCGGCCCCTGGAAGCCTAGTCCTGCCCCCCATGACCTCTGGAAGCCTGCCTTCCCCATGATAGCAGGGATCTCGCCTTCCATATGACCTTGGGGAACTGGCCTGGCCTCCCATGACCTTGGGGAACTGACCCTGGACAACTCTTTTATCCACCATGGTCGTGGACACTGAATCAGTGGCACTTGGGAAAGGCTGTCTCTCTGATCTGCCACAGCGTGGTCCTGGGGGCCTGCCACCCCAGAGCTCCCCAATCCTCATTCCCGTCCTCAGGATAAGGACACACGCGCCCCTTCCTAGTGCTAAGTGCCCACTCCCTGCCCACATCTGATCCTTGCAACCCAGCCCCCAGTGATCATGGGGAGCTGGGGGTGAGCTGGGGATGGGCTGGGGCACTGGCTGAAGCCTCTGTGGGTCTTTGAACCTTGGCCCCTGGTGATCACAGGGACCTGGGGGTGAGCTTGGGGTGAGATGGGGGTGAGCTGGGGCACTGGCTGGGGCTTCTGTGGGTCACCCACCACGGTTCCATCATGCGAAAGTTTTTCATAATGGAGACCTGGTTTGACTTCATATGAAGCAGCAATGTATCCAAACAGTCCGAGTCCTGACTGTGTTTCCCCAGACAAAGCATGCTGTGTCCGAAGTGTGTGTGTGTGAATGACTGGGCCTCCCGGAGGCTCTGGGAAAGGGAGGCCAGCCTCCCCATCCCCTTTCAGCAAGGCCGTGTCCTCAGCCCCTTCAGAGGCCACCTCGGCTATAGGGAAAGCTGACCCCAGGATTCTGTCTGGACTGGAGGGCTTAGGATCTGCTGGTCAGAGGTCATTCAGAGCTAGCCCCAGAGAGAGGGGCTTGTGTCCCCACCAATACCACCAGGGGGCTCTTGCAGAAGACACGGCATGGACTGGGCCACACATGGCAGTCAACTCACCATGAGCAGAAGCCTCCTGGTCTTCACCTTGTCAGGTGGGAATGTAGGCACTGGCAGAGCTGGCACAGGCCAGCTGCCCCCAGGATGGAGCATACGGTGAATCCGTGAGCGTAAAGACCAGTGAGTGTGAAGTAAGCAGCAAAAAGCAAGGGTTCTGGAGGTAGCGGCAGGATGCTGGGTTTCCAGAGCCGCTACCACCACTGCTGCAGGCAGGGCCCCCATGCTGCCTCCCGGCTGGCTTTCAGGTCTTGGTGCTGTGGCCTGCACTTGGTCTTCTAGGCCCCAGGGTCTCTTCAAGCAATGAAGCGAATTGTAGGCCCAGGGTGCAAAGCCTCTGCCTCGGGGAGCCATGGTCTCCCAGTCCTCAGGGAGCAGCTTCACACTCCTGGTGCTGATTGGGGTTGGAGGTATGTGCAGGGGGCGTGGGAGTCCCAGCTCCCCCGAGATGTTCTGTCACCACACTCTACTCTAATGCGTGTCCCCCTGGCATGGGCTTAGAGGCCTTCCTGGAGCCAAGAGCCATTAGGAAATCTTACATTCCAAGGTCAACGATTACGTTCATACCCCCAAGAATGTCTTCATCTCACCACAGCCACCAGGAATGCAGGCAGCTCCGCCACGGCCTGGTGGTGGCCCCAGCGTCCCGTCCCCGGAGGTAGACTGTCCCTTCGCGTGGACAGCCATGTGACTGGAGTATTGGTGGCCTTCATGGCCTGGCCTGTGGCTCTCATAGGGTACCTCTGTGGGGTCTGAGGGGGCCTGGACCCCACTCCTCACAGGAGTAGATTCCCAGCTCCAGACCTTTAGGGGGTTCTCGGGGACAGCCTGGGGTCAGGTACCCCAGTGCAGGCCGGTGTCTAGCTTGACACCCCTCAGCACCATCCTGCCAGGTGGGAGCCGGGGAGCTGAGGAACAGAAGGCCCGGCTCCCTCCACTCCATTCTGAAGGTGTCATATCCCACTAGTGCCTCCTGTGTGGCAGGGACAGGATGGCCAAGAGGACAGACTCCACCTGCTGGGGAGGGGTGGGCTGGACAGGCCAGGGTGCTATAGGCAGTGATAACGTGGCGGCCAAGGCTGTCAGACGAGGCTCTGGTTAGCTATTGGCCCTGGTCAGAGGGAGGCTGTGGTCAGAGGGAGGCTTTGGCCAGGTGGAGGCTCTGGTTAGAGGGAGGCTCTGGTCAGAGGGAGGCTCTGGTCAGAGGGAGGCTCTGGTCAGAGGAAGGCTCTGGTCGGGTAGAGGCTGCTGGGTGACAGAAGTCAGTAGAGGCTGTGGTCAGAGGAGGCTGCTGAGCTGCAAGTTTGGGTCCAGTTAGCTCTGCTCAGATGATGACAGCTTCCAGTGCAGTTTTGGGCTGACCTGGCCCAACATTGATGACGGAGGCCTAGGCCACACACGCACCTCAGGTGGCTCAAGTCGCAGGCTGGTCAAGGTGGTGGCATAAGAGCCCCAAGTCCATTCCTCACCTCACTGCACACGGCTTGTCAATGCACATGTGCTGTTGGTGCACACGTGCTGTCAGTGCACATGGCCTGGACACTGTACACATCCTGTCAGTGCACACATCTGGTCAGTGTACTCGTTCGATCAGTGTACTCATCCTGACACTGCGCAGGTACTGTCAGTGTACACGTCCTGTCACTGTGCAAGTCCTGTCAGTGCACATATCCTGTTAGTTCACACGTCCTGTCGGTATATACATCCTGTCAGTGCACACGTGCTGTCACTGCTCATGTCCTGTCACATTACACGTCCTGTCACTGCACCTGCCTGTCAGTGCACATGTCCTGTCATTGTACATGTGCTGTCACTGCAAACATGCTGTCACTGAGCATGTCCTGTCGGCGCACGTCTTGACAGTGTGCACATCCTGTCAGTACACATGCGCTTTTACTGAACACGTCCTGTTGGTACACACGTGCTGTCAGTATACACATGCTGTCACTGCACACACCCCATCACTTCACACATCCTGTCAGTGCACACGTGCTATCAGTGCACATGTGCTGTCAGTGCTTACTCTCAGGCTCAATGCCCCACTTGGAAGAGGTCACTTTGCCCCTGATGCTGACTTGAAGGGCCTGTTCTCTTCCTGGCTTCCCATGCTAGGTTGGGTACTAGTGATTTTCTCCAACGGTGGCCAACCCTTCTCTCACTATGTGTTGCTCCATTTCTGAATATATCAGCTTTCTCCGTTAGACTGACTATTGTATGTGGCAGATTGTTTCTGCCTGTGTGCTCTGTGAGTAGCTCATTGCACACATGGCTGTGCATGGCCGTGTTGTGCTGTGGACTGCTCAGGAGATGCAGTTTCTGAGGTTGTGCTCTTCAGCCTCAGTAGACTCATTTGTTGCTTCTTATAAAGGTCACTGACTTCTGCCACTGTAGCTCTGATTTACCGAACACGGCATTCTCAGTCTCAGCCCCTTACCCCTCTAGTGTGTGTGTACGTCTTACATGCTGCAGTCTCTATTTCCACTCGCAAACCAGGCCCAGGCCCAATGGACACAGTCTTTCATCTCTGCAGGGTCTGCTTGGGTCCTGTCTGCTTCTTTGTTGGGTGACCACTGTGCACCATGAATTTGCAGAGACATGGGAGAGCCCATCTGGACAGGGACTCTGTATTCCTTTTAGTTGGGGATTACAGCCTACCTTTACACGTACAGGCTCACTCCATACCGTGGTATAATGGGAGACAGAATTACATTATGTTTTGCTTTAAGTCAGTGGTTTGAAAATGCTTTGCTCTTAGGCACATCTGGCCCTGAGACATTTTCCTAACAACGTGTGTGTGTTGGTGAAGGGGTCACGTGCCTGTGGGGAAAACGGGGTGCTGCTAAAGGTCATGCACAAAGCAAGCCTCAAAAAATAGCCATCAGGGAAATGATAAAAGTCATGCACAAAGCAAGCCTCAAAAAATAATACCCATCAGGGAAATGCTCAGCACAAAACAACATAAATTGAAAATAACTATTTTCTTCCTTAAAAAGAAAACTTTTAACTCAACTCAAACCTAAACATCAACAATGCAATCCATCCTAGCCTCCATCCGAGACTATGGGCCTCCTTCCTCCTTGTCTTCCCTATCTTCCAAGCATGGCCAGCACAGTCCATCCTGAGACCCCTGTCTGTCCACAGCCTCCTCATCCCAGAACACAGGGAGATGTTGCATGACCGTGGCTGGCAGAATGTGCTTCGTGGTTCGGCCCAGGGCAGGTTTTTGCTTTGTTTGGCAGGAGATAGAATAAGGCCCTGGCGCCCACCAAGTCTGAGACTCTGGAGCCTGGGCTCTCCCAGACAGAGTGTGGTCACCCCGGAGCAGGTGTCACAGGTACCACCTGTGTCTGTGTGAATCCTGCGGTCTAGCCCTAACACCAGCATCTGACTCTCTTCTCTTGGCCTCCTGACTTTTTGGAGAAGTGGGACTGGCTAGAGAGCTCTCCTTGAGAACATTCCATGAGAACATTCCAGAGCCGCCTCCAACCAGGAAGAAAACCACAGAGGGCCAAGGGGGTTGCTGTGCTGACAGGGCTGGCGCAGATCTGAGTTCCATGAGGTTCACAGCCGGCGCTCTGGGAGGCCCAGCGGGGGTGGCATGGGGCTCCGGGCCTGGCAGAGCGGGGTGTCCAGCTTCCCACGCCTGCTGGGTCTGTGCTCAGCAGTTCTGCGACTTCTAGACCATCCATGGGGCTTCCAGGCCTAGGGTCCAAGTCCACCACAACCCTCTCCTCTTCACTTAGGATGCAGGACCACCTATTGTGAAGCAGCCACTGTCCTCATGCTGCTCACAGCCCTGGGGCGGAGGAAGTGGATTTTCCCTTTGAACTGCAGAGGCCAGGCCCAGAAGCAAGTGGTCTGCAAGAAGACAGGAGTCCTCTGCAGCTGCCAAGTCCATACACAGGCACCCCGCACACAGCCCTCACACAGCCTGTTCACAGCCACCTACACACAGGTACCCCACACACAGACATCCTGTACACAGCCCTCACAAGGCATCCTGCAGTCAGCCTTCACACAGCCACCCTGCACACAGTGATCCTGCACACAGTAACCCTGCACAGTCACCACCCACAGGCATTCTACACAGTCATCCTGAACACAGTCAGCCCTGACATAGCCACCTACATAAAGGTACACCCCAAAAGTCATCCTGTACAGTCACCCTGAACAGTCACCCTGCACACAGTCACCTTGTACAGTCACCCTGCACACAGTCACTCTGCACATAGCCACCCTGCACACAGTCACCTTGCATACAGTCACTCTGCACACAGTCACCTTGCAAGTTACCCTGTAAGTCACCCTGCACACACTCACCTTGCACACATTCACCTTGCACAAAGCCACCCTGCACACAGTCACCCTACAGTCATTCTGCAAGTCACCCTGCACATAGCCATCTTGCACACAGTCACCCTTCAAGTCACCCTGTACAGTCACCATGCAATCACCCTGTACACAGTCACATTGTACACGATCACCCTGTACACAGTCACCCCACACAGTCACCCCACACAGTCATCCTGCAAAGTCACCCTGCACACAGCCACCCTGCACACAGTCACCCCACACAGTCACCCCACAGAGTCACGCTGCACACAGTCACCCTGCATTGTCACCCTGCAAATCACCCCGCACAGTCACCCCACACAGTAACCCTGCACACAGCCACCCTGCACAGTCACCCTGCACACAGTTACCCTGTAGAGTTATCCTGTACAGTCACCCCACACAGTCACCCCACACAGTCACCCCACACAGTCATCCTGCACACAGTCACCCTGCACAGTCATCCTGCACAGTTACTCCATAGTTACCCTGTACACAGTAACCCTACACAGGCATTCTGCAAACAGCTACAGTCACCCACCCACAGCCACCCTGCACATAGTCACCCTGCAGGTCACCCTGCACATAGTCATCTTGCACACAGCCACCCTGTACACAAGCATCCCGCACAGTTACCCCATGCACAGTAACCCTGCACACAGTTACCCTGCACAGTCACCCTGAACACAGTCACCTTGCACAAGTCACCTTGTACACAGTCACCCTGCACAGTCACCTAGCACAGTCACCCTACACAGTCACCCAGCATAGTCACCCTGCACACAGTCATCCTGCACAGTCACTCCACACAATTACCCAGCACAGTCACTTTGTGCACAGTCACCCCCCAGTCACCCTGTACACAGTCACCTGTACATAGTCACCCTGCACAGTCACCCTGCACAGTCACCTTCACACAGTCACCTTGAACATAGTCACCTTGCACAGTCACCTAGCACAGTCACGCTGCACACAGCCACCCAGCATAGTTACCCTGCACACAGGCATCCTGCACAGTCACTCCACAGTCACCCCGCACAGTCACCCTGCACAGTCACCCTGCAGTCACCCTGCGTACAGTCATCCTGCACACAGACCCTGCACACAGCCACCCTGCATACAATCACCCCACACAGTCACCCCACACAGTCATCCTGCACAGTCACCCTGCACACAGCCACCCTGAACACAGTCACCCTGCACAATCACTCCAAACATAGTCACCCTGCACAGTCACCTCACACAGTATCCCACACACAGTCACCCTGTACAGTCATCCTGAACAGTCACCCTGTACACAGTCACCCTGCACAGTCATCTTGCACAGTCAACCCGCACAGTCATACCACACAGTAACCCCACACAGTCATCCTGCAGTCACCCTGTGTAGTCACCCCGCACAGTCACCCTGTGCAATCACCCAGTCCAGTCACTCTGCACACTCTGCTTGTAGCTGCCCCACACAGTCATCCTGCACAAGTCACCCCACAAGTTACCCCACAAATCACCCTATAGTCACTCCACAATTAACCCTGCACACATTCACTTCCCACAGTCACCCTGCAGTCATCCCAAAGTTATCCTGCACAGTCACCCTGTACAAACCACTCTGCACATTCACCCTGCAGTTACCTCTCACATGCACACAGTCATCCTGCAGTCATCCTACACAGTCAACTCACACACAGTCATCCTGCACAGTCACCCTGTTCAGTCACTCCATACACTCTGCTCATAGCTGCCTCACACAGTCACCCTACACACATCATCTCACATACTGCTGCCCTGCGGGTCCCATTGGGTTAAACTGCACAGCTGGGTGTCCCTCCTCAACTCACTTCACTCTCAGAGTAGAGTACACACAGGCCTCTGGTGATGCAGTCTGAGCCTCTGTCATCACCCACATGAGGAGGTTCCTGGTAACCCAGGGGTACCCAGCCTGGACTCAGGGCAGTGTCAGGCAAAGCCTAGCATAGCCTCTAGCTGCAACCCACAATGTCCTGACCTCCATGACCACCTCCAGCTGTGATTCACAGTGCCCTGGCCTCCATAACCACCTCCAGATATCATCCACAGTGCCCTGACCACCATGAACACCTCCAGATGTAATCCACAGTGCCCTGGTCTCCCATGACCACCTCCAGTTGTGATCCACATGTCCTGGCCTCCCTGACCACCTCCAGATGTAATCCACAGTGCTCTGGACTCCATGACCACCTCCAGATGTGATCCACAGTACCCTGGCCTCCATGACCACCTCCAAATGTGATCCATAGTGCCCTGGCCTCCATGACTACCTCCAGATCAGATCCACAGTGCCCTGGCCTCCATGACCACTTCCAGAAGTGATCCACAGTGCCCTGGCCTCCATGACCACCTCCAGATATGATCTACAGTGCCATAGCCTCCATGACTACCTCCAGATGTCATCCATAGTGACCTGGCCTCCATGACTACCTCCAGATCAGATCTACAGTGCCCTGGCCTCCATGACCACCTCCAGAAGTGATCCACAGTGCCCTGGCCTCCATGACCACCTCCAGATATGATCTATAGTGCCATAACCTCCATGACCACCTCTAGCTGTGATTCACAGTGCCCTGGCCTCCATGACCACCTCCAGATGTGATCCACAGTGCCCTGGCCTCCATAACCACCTCCAGATGTGATCTACAGTGCCCTGGCCTCCATGACCACCTCCAGATGTCATCCACAGTGCCCTGGCCTCCATGACCACCTCCAGATGTCATCCACAGTGCCCTGGCCTCCATGACCACCTCCAGATGTCATCCACAGTGCCCTGACCCTCCATGACCACCTCCAGATGTCATCCACAGTGCTCTGAACTCCATGACCACCTACCTCTAGATGTCATCTACAGTGCTCTGAACTCCATGACCACCTCCAGATGTGATCTACAGTGCCCTGGCCCTCTAAGTCCATTTATCTCAAGAGCTGCTAAGGGCTGATAAACCCTAAAGAGTAGACAGTGGTCAACACAAGATTAAAAAGGCTTCCGTAAATATTTTATTTTTTCATATTTTGGAGTCAGAAAGAAGCATGTGGTAATAAAAATAAAAAGAATTATTTTCTTCAAGTCTGCGTTGCTGCAATCCTGGCCTTCCCACGTCCTCCCCTGTGCAGCCAGGTTCCCTCAGGCTGATGGGCAGGGCGTGGGCCGTGGGCCTCCAACACCAGTCCACTATGTACAGATATGGTACAGGCAAAGAAAGGTCTCAAAGGAAAGCAGCTGGTGAGGCGGGGCGGCCCTGCCCGCTCCAGTGTTCAAGGGCTGCACTCAAAGCTCACTCCTTTCTGCTTGGAGTGTGGCACCGGTGGTCTCGTGCTCTTGGGTCCTGAGGCAGCTAGTCTAGGGTGTGGAGTGCTCCACTGGGGGACAGGAGTGCGAAGTGATGTCACTGTGCTTGTACGCGGCCTCATCCAGGTCCAGGAGCTTCTGGTTTACCTCCAGTGTCATGCAGCCACGGTAGAATGCTATGACGGGCGCGGATGTCACTGGCACCCCTGGCCATGGGAATGAATACCGTGAGCTGGCAGAGCCAGGCTGGCCAGAACCCACCCTCAGCATTCCTGGGCACTGGCTGAGTTCCCAGTGGGGCATTGGATCTATTTTCACCATCATCCCTGTCTGGGTGTGAACCTACCCCAAGTGCTCACCGTGTGCCCCTCTAGTTCTTGCAGATGCCTCCCCCAGGTGTCAATTTAGGCTCCTCCCTGCCCGTCCTTGAGCCAGTTGTCATGCTGCTGTCAGTCTCCTGCTCTCCCCTCTCTCCTAAGCTTTGGGATTAAATCTGAGATGTCTGTGTCAGGTCATCAGTACAGAAATCCCACTGTTTGGCATAGAGACTAGCTCACGATGGGAGGATCTGGTCCTCTACTGCACCTTGGCTTGGGATAACCAGTAAGGAATTTGTAGTTTGATGACACCCTCATTCTGTTCTGGGTCTGTAAGATTGAGCAGGACACTGCTGGTAGCCCATGTGGGACCCAGGAGGGGCTTTTGGCCACTTTGTTGGCTAACAGTGCCGGGTGACCAGCACAGCCCAGGGTCCATCCAGCCTCCTTCCAGGCCCTGGTCTAACTGGCTCTCAGATGATGCTCTTTGAGGGACAAGGGAGCGTAGGGCTGATGGACCAAGGCCTACCCATGCCCTGTCCTCAGTCCGGATAACAGATGTTTATCCAGGGTCAGCAATGGCCTGGACAGCACTGAGGTTGGTGCATGAACCTTTATACACTTCCCCTCTCTCTAAATGAAGCCGCCATGCATCAGAGCTGATGTGAGGAGGAAGCTGACCCACTGGCCCAGCGCAGGCACCCAGTACAGGGAGGACCTACCTGGCAGGCCCCCCACGAAGGTGAGCACAGAGCCCTGCAGGTGTGTCTCCAGGATGGCCAGCCGCTCTTGCAGCTGGGAGGCAGTGACTTCACTCTGGCCTTTGGTGCCATCCACTTCCAGAGTGGCCTCGTTCGCCCTCAGGGAGACCGTGACCACGTGTTCCTGACCATCACACACCTTGATCTCCATCAGAGCCAGGGCAACATCCTCCACTGCTAAGACCACCAACTGCAGGGGGAGAGGGGAGGACAGGGTCAGGGTCAGGACGCCAGATGTTCCATGCTTCCCTGCTGGTCGTGGGTCAGGGTGGGCTGGGGTCCACTCCTGCACTGGGATTTGTGTGTGGTAGGCAGCTGGGAGGTAACGGAGGGCCATGTCTTCTCCTTCTGCCAGCTGAGTACTGTGTTACAGGCTGTGAGTACTGTGTTGCAGGCTGAGTACTGTGCTGTGGGCTGTGAACACTGTGCTGCAGGCTTACTGAGTACTGCACTATGGGTTGTGTGTACTGTGCTGCCGGCTCACTGAGTATTGTGCTGTGGGCTGTGAATACTGTACTGTAGGCTGTGAGTATTGTGTGCTGCGGGCTAAGTACTGTGCTGCGGGCTAAGTACTGTGCTGTGGGCTGTGAATACTGTGCTACGGGCTGTCAGTACTGTGCTGTAGGCTGTGTGCACTGTGCTGCAGGCTGTGAGTACTGTGCTGTGGGCTCACTGTGCACCATGCTGTGGGCTGAGTGCCATACTGCAGGCTATGAGTACTGTACTGCGCATTATGAGTACTGTGCTGGGGGCTGTATGTACTGTGCTGTGGGCTGTACTGTGCTGTGGGCTGTACTGTGCTGTGGGTTGTGAGTACTGTGCTGCGGGCTGTGAGTACTGTGCTGTGGGCTGTGAGTACTGTGCTGTGGGCTGTGAGTACTGTGCTGTGGGCTGTACTGTGCTGTGGGCTGTACTGTGCTGCGGGCTGTACTGTGCTGTGGGTTGTGAGTACTGTGCTGCGGGCTGTACTGTGCTGTGGGCTGTACTGTGCTGTGGGTTGTGAGTACTGTGCTGTGGGCTGTGAGTACTGTGCTGTGGGCTGTGAGTACTGTGCTGTGGGCTGTGAGTACTGTGCTGTGGGCTGTACTGTGCTGTGGGCTGTGAGTACTGTGCTGTGGGCTGTGAGTACTGTGCTGTGGGCTGTGAGTACTGTGCTGGGGGCTGTATGTACTGTGCTGTGGGCTGTGAGTACTGTGCTGCGGGCTGTACTGTGCTGTGGGCTGTGAGTACTGTGCTGGGGGCTGTATGTACTGTGCTGTGGGCTGTGAGTACTGTGCTGCGGGCTCACTGTGCACCGTGCTGAGGGCTCTGGGGGATACCTGGATACCCCAGCCACAGCGGCTCTCACTCTCCCTGGTTTCACGCCCTCGTTCTGCCACCCTGACCACCATGGCTTACACTGCAGCTGTGCTCTGTGATCACATGACAACTCTAAACAAAGCAGAGGGCACCTGCTGGGTGCAGACCCTGGTCTGGTGGAGGTGCTGGGCTGGGATGAGCCCTTGGGTATGGCGGTCAGGCAAAAGGACTGCAGAGGGAAAAGCCCGGGGGCCGGTGAGGGGTGGGGCTCACCTGTTTCTTGAGCTTTTTTGTGGAGTGGTAGTCCACCAGGGCCACAGAGAGGGGCACAGCATGGTCATCAGCCACGAGCGCGAGCAGCACCCCCGTGTCGGTGGCAGGGCGGATCCGAGCCACAACTTCTATTCCCCAGGTCGTCTCTGTCCCGACATCCGAGGAGGTCCGTGCTGCGATGAAAGCAGCCCATCAGCAGGCGATACGCATGGCGCAGGGGGCAGAGTGAGCGGCGGCGCAAGGGCAGGGGGGCCACATGGACAGTCTGTGGACTGCCTGCCCTTGGCAGTGGAGGCACTGCCTGGCGAGAAGGCAGGTGGAGGGCACCATGGTGGTCTGAGCCCATAGGGCCCAGGGTCTTAACAGACAACTGCAGTGGGACTGGAGGGGACCGCCTGCACTGGGCCTCGATGTCAACACCAGGGTCCAGGGACACTTGAGGACAGTGAGCACCGTCCCCCCCCAACAGCACTCTGCTTTAAAATGCACTCAAGTGACTCCCAAACTGTTCAGACCTGACCCAGGGGGTGAGCCTGAGGGCCACTGTCCCCCCAACTCCCAGGGCCCCTGCTCTCTCCATAAGAGTCCATGCACCCCATGCCCTGCGCTGTCCACTAGCCTCTCCGTTCCTACCCACTGTCACGGGTCACTCTGCGAGGTGGAAGTTTGCCAAGCGCTTAGAAGGCCATGGGCATGGGCCTGCACCACCCTTGATCTCCACTGGCCAGTCTGTGGGGGAAGCCAGCCTGCTCCAATCATGCTCTTTCACCACCATCTCCTCAAACGAGTCTCCTGTCCTATCCCAGACAGCATCTGTAGCAGTCAATTCTCAACATTTCACTGAGATGAATGCATGTGGATGGAAAACTTTAAAGCTATAAACAGGCCGCTCATTAGAAAGGAATGGGGATGTAGACAGACCATTCATTGTGAAGGGTGAGTTGTGTGTACCTTGTACATCCCCTTGGTGGGCACTCACATACAACTGGTGAGCACAGATCCCTGCTCACCCACACTCATCTATAGCTGGTCAGCATGGATCCCTGCTCACCTATACTGATCAGCATGAGTCCCTGCTCATCTATAACTGGTCAGCACAGAATCCTGCTCGCCTACACTGGTCAGCACAAATCCTTGCTCACCTACACCAGTCAGCACAGAACCCCGCTCATCTATACCAGTCAGCATGAATCCCTGTTCATCTATAACTGGTCAGCATGGATCCTTGCTCACCTACACTGGTCAGCACGGATCCCTACCACAGCCGTCCTCCCATTGTCCCGGGACAGTTCTAACAGTTCACATCTTAGCATGTACCAGCTAGAGAACCCACCACAGACCCCCAACAGCGGGAGGCCAGGCTCACTTACTATATCCAAGGCTGTAGAATGCAAACCCATTTCCAGGGAAGAAAGACCCCTTCTCAGTCACCGAGAAGCATTGCATCTTCGTGTTCGCCTTCACGGTTTCTTGGATCGTGTTGTCTTCCCCATTGAGCCAGTTCCAGCTCCGCATGCAGCCATCCAGACGAGGGTTCATCTAGAAAGACAGGCGAGTCCAAGACTGCTGGGGGAGGCGGCCCCATACTTGGCACCGGCTGAGCTGTTGGCCGGTCCCTTCCTGGCCTGCGTGTGTGGACACTGGCAGCAAAGCAGGTAAAATTCCATTGTGATCATTGTTCCTAAAAGGACTCTTCATCTTTCTGGTGGCTCAGTATACCTTCCATTCATGCACGAGAAGGTTTGTGTGCACTGCACAGGGCAGCCCTTCTGCGTCATCTGCATCCAGGCTCACTTAGGAGATGAGGGGCCTCTGCCACCTGCCTGGATGGGTGTGGGAAGGGCACTCATTGTGACTATGCCCCCCTCTCGCCTGCTGCCTGTGAAGCATGGCTGGAAAACAGCTCCTGGTTGGGTTGCCAGCTGCAGCTCAGTTCCAGTCTCACTCACAGTATGGTTGTGAGCAAGGTACACTGCCTGTACACAGGGGATGGCACTGGCTCTGTGCGCTGGCACAGGACAGCCCCTTAGGTTTTCTTGAGAAATGTCCCTCAGAGCCACTCCACCCCAAGCCTGCTTTTCTATCTCACACAGACACCCCAAAACCAAGGGGTCTGGCCACTAGCCTTAGCCAACTGGGAGTCAGAGACAAGGTATAAAGCCTGAGCTGTGGGGAGAACAGGAAAAGGCAGGACCTTGAGAAATGACCAATACTGTCCTTTTCTCAGAAGCTTCTTTCCTCTGGAAATCCTGGCAGTTAGTCAAAATGTTCTTAGGAATTGTCTAACAAGTTGGATTTTTTTTTGTTAAAAAATGTCTACATTGTCAGACATACCACTGGCCATAAAGGAAATGCAAACCAGAACAACACTGGGATTCAGTCTTGTCCCAGTTAGAATGGCCATCAAGAATACAAACAGTAACAGATGCCAGTGCAAGTGTGGGCAGAGAGGAACCCTAGTACATTGTTGGTGGGAATGTAAAATTGTTAACCACTCTGGAAAGCAGTGAGGTGGTTCCTCAAAAAACTAAACAGAACTAATCCAGCAATTGTTCTCTTGAACATTTATCCAAAAGTTTACAAACGACAATACAGTAAAGCCATCATCACAACCATGTTCACTGCAGCACTATTCAGCATAGCCAAGGCATGGAATCAGCCCTGATGCCACTTAATGAATGAATGAACCAAGAAGATATGATATATACATATATATGTGTATATATATATATATATATATATATATATATATATATACACACACACATACATACACACACACAATGGAATTTTGTTTTGTTTTGTTTTGTTTTTTTGGGTCCGGTCGTGGGGCCTGAACTCTGGGCCTGGGTGCTGTCCCTCAGCTCTTCAGCTCAAGGCTAGAGCTCTACCACTTGAGCCACAG
>NW_012267280.1:5895039-5908309 GCF_000151885.1 Dipodomys ordii | reverse complement strand
AACTGTAACCCTCTGTATAGTATCTTTACAATAAAAAAAAAAAGAAAAAGAAATGGCGAAAGGAAAAAAAAAAAGGTTGAGGTGGGGTTAAGGGAAGGAGGACAGCAAGGAAGACAGAAAGGGTGGGAGAAGGCAGTCATAAAACTCTATGACTATGCTACCAAACTAAGAAAACTGATGGAAGGGGAGGGTAGAGAAGGGACGGGGAAAGGATGGGAGGGGTAACATTGGTCAAGATGTGCTATATGCACCACCTGCTTTGTTGAATGGCAACCCTTTTGTGCAGCTATTTACAGATAACAAAAATGTAGGGTTTTTTGAGATCTATAATCACTTATATTTAAACATATTTTTAAAAAGGCTGTGTTGTGTTTTATTTATACTGCAAAACAGACATTTCTCAAATGAAAACACACACTGGGTTCAAAAGAGGAGATAGTTAGCAGCAGAGCTAATCACTGTTCACCTGCCTGGGAACCTCTGTCCTCCCCTGGTCCATCACCAGCCTGGGAACCTCTGTCCTCTCCTGGTCCATTACCAGCCTGGGAACCCCTGTCCTTCCCAGGTCCATCACAGGGCTGGTGAGCGAGAGCTCTCCACCAGCCACTCCCATGGTCTTGAGCCCCTCCTGTCCCTTCCAGGCAGGAGCAGTACTTACAGGCTGGATGAGGTCCTTCTCCTTGAAGGGCACGCCGCCCACCGTGAGGTTCAGGTGATAGAGACCTCGATCCTGCTGGAACAGCTCCCCAGCCACAGCAATCTTCATGACCGCATCCTTGTTCACTTTGATCACCAGATTCCGCTCCAGCTCCTCAACAGAGATCTGAAGGAGACCTGTTTGTGAGCACAGGTGACAGAGGCGCCCTCTCCTCCAACTGGTGAAGGCTGGGTCCATGTCACCTGGGCCAGAGGCACTGACCGAAGGAGAGACCAGGTGTCATCACCACTGTCTAGGAGGTGCCCAATGTCATGAGACCACAGCTATTGCCACTCATGTCCACAATGCTCTAACCGCATTAGACCATAGCCACAGCCACCCACTACCACGAGGCCCCAACCCCATGAGACCACAGATACTGCCACTCATGTCCACACACTCCAACCCCATTAGACCACAGCCATGGCCACCCGCGACCATGAGGGCCCTGAACTCACAGGCTGTGCTTAGCCTCATCTGCAATGGGTATCTGCACCCTAGTGTTAGGTACAGGAGGCTGTGCTGACCACCACTGCAGTTCTTCTGAGGTCAGTCAGGGCTGTGAACATGAAGACCTCTCCCTCCAGTTTAAATGCTGTCTTCCCAGCACATGTGAGATAATTAACACATCACAGAAGGCTTCCATGGAAAGGTTCACCATCACGTCACCAGTGTATGTGATGCCCACATGTTCTTTGAGGAGAAACCGAAGTAGACCATCCACTGAGGCTGCATACAGTCAGGCTTCAGCCCAAAATCTAGCCCCGGCCTATCTCATCTACTCCATACATCTTCAGTAAAGCAGCCCATGGGACTTGCTCACTGTCCCTTTCTGAGGGGACTGTTCTCAGTCTATGGTTCTGGACTGTGGCTGGGAGCACATTCCTGTAGTGGCCAATACAGCTATGCAGGAACTACTCAGACCACAGGGTGAAACAGCACTGACATCAAAGCTGGAAGTCAAGTTGTGCCCCCAAGCAAGCCCGGTGTTTGAGCCCTTCTTACTGTACGATGTAGCACAAATGCAGAGATGTTCATGAGCACACATTGTTCCCGGGACCTTTATGCAGCTAGCAGTCATCTCAATCCCCCAGGGTTCTTCCCAAGACCCCTTTGCCCCTGCTCTCCTTTAGAGATTGCTCACCAAGCTAAGACTCCCTGAACAAACAGGCTTTTTCCCTCCAGTTCTAACCACGGCAAGCACAGCCGTGTGCTCAGCTATCAGTGCAGGCCTCGCTCCAACCACTTCCCGGAGGTGCTGTCATGAGCGGCTGTGTTGAATCACACCTCGGGTGAGGATGTCGCTGTCTAGACAGGCACTGTGGCCACGGGTGTCCTGTCTTTCACAGCGCTAACTTCCCACCACACGCTAAACACTGTGCTCAAAGATGTTTGTAGACATAATGGCAGGTCCAGAATTCTGCTCTTCCTTTACAGACTTACTTTATCTGCTCTATGGCTACTGAGGGGGTAGCACCCGGCCACCACCGTCCAGCTCAGGCTCTTTTGTGACCCTGTAGACAGACTGAGGTTGGGCCAGACCCTCAGGAGGTGACAAGCACAGGGCTCTGCTCCCCTCTCATGGGAATGATCCCCTCACACAGACGTGCTCCCCTTACACAGACGTGCTCCCCTCATACGGGCCTGCTCCCCTCATACAGGCATGTTCCCCTCACACAGGCATGCTCAGGGGCAGTAGTGCCAAGCACTGCTTGCTCTCAGCCACATGGCCTGACTGCTTCCTTCTGCCCCTGGGTATTACTGGCACTTTTTCTACAGTGCCTAGCATCTTCTCACCTTCTCTGACTGGACTCTAGCTCCCTCCATCATTTCCCAGTTTGAGTTCCTCATGTCTCTCTCAAGACAGATTACCTTGCTTAGAGACTGGGGAGCACCCAGTACACCCAAGACCAGGAGCAAGGTGTACATCCAAGACCAAGAGCAAGGTGTACAGCCAACACCAGGAGCAAGGTGCATGTCCAAGACTAAAATCAAGGTGTACATCCAAGACCAAGAGCAAAGTGTACGTCCAAGACCAAAAGCAAAGTGCATGTCCAAGACGAAAAGCAAAGTGCATGTCCAAGACCAACAGCAAGGAGTATGTCCAAGACCAAGAGCAACGTGTATGTCCAAGACCAAGAAAGAGCAAGGTACACATCCAAGACCAGGAGCAAGGTGTACATCCAAGACCAAGAGCAAGGTGTATGTCCAAGACCAAGAGCAAGGTGTATGTCCAAGACCAAGAAAGAGCAAGGTGTACATCCAAGACCAGGAGCAAGGAGTACATCCAAGACCAAGAGCAAGGTGCATGTCCAAGACCAAGAGTAAGGTGTACATCCAAGACCAAGAAAGAGCAAGATGTACATCCAAGACCAAGAGCAAGGTATACGTCCAAGACCAAGAAAGAGCAAGGTGTATATCCAAGACCAAGCACCTGCCATCTGGACAGGCTGTGGCTGTGTCCTCTGGGACCCTGTGTGGTCTCACCCTGGCTCTACAGGGCCAGAGGCCAAAGCCCAGGGCAGTACCCCTGCTAAAATTTGGAGATCACAGAGAAAAGCTTGGTAGAACTTCTACCGAGCCCATGGGTCTTCTCGGGGCTGATGACCCATAGTTCCCACACAAGGTCTTTGGGAGGAAAAGCTACCAAGGGTATAAGGCAGCATCCTGAAGCTCAGCACTGGCCTTGAGGGCATCCAGTAACCAGCACGTGGTGTCTTCCCTAGGAGTGGCTGCCATCAAGTCTGGAGATGTGTCCCAAATGCCCAAGTCATGGAGAGCCCTGAGCACGGCACTCACCGTCTGCCACATGCCGTGATTGATGACTGGCCCGCTACTGGTGATGCGGCTGACACCGTTGTAACGTAGCTGCAGCTCCAGCCGCCCAGCCCTCAGACCCAGGACCACCCAGTTGCTGTCCAAATGGCCTCCAGCAAAAAGGAGGATCCCTTCAGGGTCAAAGGTCCGGAAGTCAAACTCAGCCACCAGCCTGAGAACAGAACCAAGAAATAAACCAGCACAGGCAGCCAGAGCTGGGCACGAGTCCATGGTGCGGGGCTGCCCAGTACTAGACTTCAGCACCCAGGACTCTTTCCAGAACACGGGTGCCTATCTGGGGGTGCTGGAGACTACTGCAGGCTGCATCCATGCCCAGGCTGCCGTGGCTCTGACCACAGGATCCAGCACACCTCTGGCTCTCTGGCACCTGCTCACCTGGTAGGCTGCAGCCTCTTGAAACGAAGTCTGATCACAGGAGTTGCGCTGAACATGCGGCCAAGGTACAAGGACTTCATGCTCTTGGCCATGCTGAAGGGCACGCAAGGCAAAATGTCCTGCCAGACAGGATAGAGGGTTAGGAGGGGTGTCCTGTGGCCCCTCTCATCTAATCTTAAGACCCTGGCTGCTTAGGGGAGGTCATCTGACCAGCTGGTGTTCTGGGTGGCATGACTGCCCACCCCACCTGATTGCCCTGAAATCCTAGTCTGGTACAACCAAAGGCAGGTGTCAGGCGTTGGGCCTCTGGGCAGAGGACCAAGATTTCAAGGTCATGGTCAGCACACCTGAAGAGCTGTCCTGTGGCATTCCCTTGCCTCTTCTTACCAATGCCCACGAGTGTTTGTTTTCTAAATTAGGAAATGCTACAGAGTAGAGAAAATCCTAAAAACCAACTGTCTTGATCACCAAGGTCCGAGAATGTTCCCTGCTCTCTCCGGTTGCCCTGAGGTAGAAGGGGACCAAAGCAGGTGTAGCTGACCTTCCGGGACAGCAAATGGTAGAGGAGTCCTTCTGCGCCCACACCAACCAGGTGGGCACTGAAGCAAGGGCTGCTCTGGTGTCCCTCCCACCCTGCAGCCCTGGCATGACAACACCCCCCGGGGGGGGGGCAGAGCAGCCAGTGCCCAGCAGGCCAGGCTGGGAACACTGGGAACACTACAGCTGCACCCACTGTGCACCTCCACATGGGTCTCACGCATGGGCCTCACACGTGGGGCTGTACCATGACCAGCTGATGGGGGAGTCTGGTCCCTGAGGAGATTTCATGAACACAAACAATGACCTCAGAATCCCAAAGCCTCACGTCTGGAAGGGTGTCTCCCACAAACCCTGCAATGGTGAGGGGTCTTGTGCAGAGGCTGAGAACGGTCCCTGTAAGGTGCAGGCAGTCCACCCACCTCACATGTGTCCATGTCTGGGGACAGCTTGAGGCCCCCGCGCCCGTCGCAGTGGCAGGTGTAGCTGCCGGGGGAGTTGACACAGGTCTGCTCGCAGCGTCCTTGCTGGCACTCATCCACATCTGCCAGGCAGAGGGGGGCACAGTGGGCGCCACGCACCATCCACCAAGGGAAAGTCAACGTCCACGGTGGGAATGTGGCTTGAAAGCATCTCCCAGGGCCCTCCCACCGCAGCTCTGCCCCTCCCCCAGTCCCGCCCACTGCAGCTCTGCCCCTCCCCAGCCCCGCCCACTGCAGTTCTGCACCTCCCCCGGGCCCCACCCACTGCAGCCATGCTGAAGATGGCTAGGGCATGGAGCTCAGGCTGAGCATTGGTCAGAGAGGGAATGGAGGTCCTTTCCCTCTTTCTCTGACCCTGGTTACTGTGTGTAGGGGTAATGGTGTGGGCCCACACCACCCTAACTTCTCCTGACTGTTCAGCACCCCAGGAAGTACCGGGAGCTCAGCCCCTCTCAAGGGCTATACTGCTGCCCACTGGGGCCAGCTTCCAGGAGTAATGACAGAGGGGCCATTGTCTGTACCCTCAGGACGTGGTGCAGACTTGCATTGCACAAGGCAGTTTTACATGTGGGCACAGGGTTGAGAAGCCAGAACAGATGGAGCATGCACACGATGTACACGGCTGCATGGGTCATGTTTGTGTGTGCACACTCAGGACTGCATGTACCTGCAGATGTGTGGGAAGAGGTAGATAACCCCACTATGGGGGTGTTGAGAGGAGGGCCGTTTCAGAGTCCTCTGACAGTGCAGAGAGACCCCCAGGAAACGTGCTGGCCTTCCCCTGCCCCGTGCGTGGTCGAGGCTTCCTATAGCACTGGCCTGCTTATGGTCACCAACACAGCCCATGTGGAGGCAGGGATGACGTTTCTGGACATGGGGTGGCTGTGGCCTGCGGTACCTTGGCAGGCCTTCTCCTGGGCACTGTACGCGTAGCCCTTGTCGCAGAGGCAGGAGTATGAGCCTGGCAGGTTCTTGCAGCGTGCCTCACCACAGGCGTCTGACTCTGCACACTCATCAATATCTGCAAGACAAGCCAGCTGTACAGATGGTGGCCATAGAGAGCAGGGTACAGACTGGACCAAGATGGCTGCAGCTGGCCACTGGGCCCAGACAGAGGGGGGTAGAGAGGAGGAAGAACAAAAGGAGGAGGAAGAAGAAAAGGAGAAGAGAGGAGCCCTGACACCCTTGTTGTGTGCACCAAGGGCCTTGTGAGCTCAGCTTGGTGCAGTGCTAGACAGTGAGTGCCGTCACGCGGGGTCAGTCCAGCGAGGTGTCCTTGCTGCGCTCTGGAAGAGCAGGCCAAGTAGAGTACCCAGTGAAGGCCAAGGGCAAAGCAACAGCTGGAGGAAGCTCCACTCCGGGCACAGAGAGGATGAGGAGAGGAAGGTAGGCCTGCACAGCATCCAGGAACTGGCTCTTGGTCATCAGGAATGGAAACTTCGAGGTGGGTGATGGGATGCTGTCCCCACGTGATAGAGTCCCCTCCAGTCCCTGGTGCCTCTCCTGCCCCATGCCTGTCTGTGACACTCACATAGCTGCTGTACGTGGTGCCCTGGCTGCAGGGCCTCAGGGACACCCTTGGGGAGGCCAGATGCCCCCTCCTGCCAGTGGGTGCCACTCTTGTGCAGCCCACAGCCATGTCAGGGTCTGGGTGGAGGTTACACCTTGGAAGTGGTTTTCTGAGGTTTCCTCAGGGACTCAGTCTGGCTCTATCATCAAGGAGCCCCGACTGAGCAGAAGTGGAAAGAGGTGGTGGGCAGAGCTGAGCAGAGCTGCCCCTGCATTCTCAGGCAGGGTGGAGGGAACCGATCATGAAGGTGTGAAAGAGCCGGTACAGACATGGGGCCCGGGCCTGCATCTTTGCCTGACTTCCCTGAGTGACTTGAAGAGCTTTGCATGCTCGGCAGGCCACAAGGAAGTGTCGCCTTCAGAGCAGGCAATGTATTGTGGAAGGAGGCACTACCTACAGCTGCATCATTAGGCTAGGCTGTCTCCAAAGGACACCCATCCCCTCCCAAGGAAGAGGAAAGGAAGAGAGTGTGAGAAGCATGGACAGGGCCAGCCGGGCCTTACCTTGGCAGGTCCTGCCGTCAGGGGCCAGTGCAAAGCCACTGTGGCAGGTGCAGTAGAAGCTGCCTGGCTTGTTGTGGCAGGCCTGGCTGCAGCCGCCATTCTCCTGGCCGCACTCATCGATGTCTGGACACACAACAGGGAAGGGTTCTGAGGCTTGTGCACATTTCTACTGTAGCCTCCCTCCAAGGCCCACCTGCTGGCCTTGCAGTGGACAAAGGGGACAGCAGAGGGCCAGGGAGGCCTGAGTCCCTGCTGCCAGGGACAGATGCAGGCTCAGTCCCAAGTGTCTCCATACGCACGCAGGTGTGGATGGAAGTTAAGCGGGGCCCCCTGGCCAGCCCAACCACACACACTGCCCAGGAGCCACAACCTCCACAGAGTCTGGCTAGTGTCTGGGCCCTGAGCAGGCCCACCGCAGACCGCCTGCACGGCCCTGCAGCCTCTCTTCTGTAGAGCTCTCTCCTGTGCTGCATGTCTAGTGAATCAGGGCAGAGCCCCCCTTAGGGTGACAAGGCCTGTGGGGCATTTTCTTCACTTTATACCTATTCCCAGCTCAGCCTTTGCTCTGCAACTCTCTCTGGGAGCTTCTGGAAAGCTTCCTGGCTTCGGTACCCCGGGGGAGTGAACAGAACCAGGCCCACAGCAGGAGGCAGTGGGGCAGGCTGCTGAGCCAACTGGGACCGGACCCAGCGTATGAGGGTCAGGAAAGGACAGGGGCGGGGTTAGAGCGCACATCGTACACAGCCACTGCCACCCAGTCCTGAGACTACAGGGGCCTCACCTCTGTCGCAGAGCCGGCCCTCCCAGCCGCTCCTGCACTTGCAGAAGAAGTTGCCCATGAGGTCCTGGCAGACTTCCGTCCCTTCCTCATCACAGGGGTTTGGAGTGCACTGGTCAGGCAAGTCTGAGATGGAAGACACAAAGGGCATCAGAGCTGCTCCCAAGATGCCTGTCAGACCTCTACTGGAGTCCCAGTGAGTGAGTGGTTTGAGACAGATGTCTGTCCACCTCAGGCAAGGAGTCAGCCTGGGCCAGCTCCAGTTCCAAGAGCCCAAGAGCAGCTGGCTTCCCACTCAGCCACGCGGTGGGGAGGCCCATAGGCCCCAGGCTCCCGAGGACAGGCACACGAGGGTCCCGACTAACCACAGGCCCAAGGGCACACCCCACCTCCCCAGCAGGCCTGTGCTGCCCACCCACAGGTCGACAGCCTCGGATGTCCCCCACCCCAAGCACAGTCTTGGTGGAGTCCACACAGCCCGAGACCCCAGGTTCACCGATGGACAAGGAAGGTCATTCAGCAGCCATGCCTACCCCAACACCCCCCAGCATCTCAGCATGAAGGCCTTAGGTCAGTGCACACCAGCTGGCAAAGTAGGGGCAGGGAGCTGGCTGAGCCGTACAACTTCTGCCTACAGTTTAGGACCTATAATTAAATGTCCAACATAGCTGCCCTCCTCTAGAGAGTCTCAACACAGCCAAGAGTTCAAGACCCACAACCCATGCTTCTGGTAGGGGCAGGAAAACACTGCATATGAGTTACAAAGTAGGGTGAATTGCAGAAAAAGCTATTTTTATGGTCAGGGTTCCAAGAATCCTTTTATGGCAGCTGGCTGAGCCCATGTAGGCATGGCCTGGAGTGTTGAAGGTCCAGGACTGTGGCTGTGCTGGCGCGGGGTGTGGGGTCTGTGGCCTGGCTAGGAGGGCTCCTGTTTGCCAGCAGCCAGCCTGGGTGGAAGGGAAAACAGGGAACCTGGGGAGATGTGGAACATACAGGGGAGACACAGAACCCACAGGGAAATGCAGAACCCACGGGGGAGGTGCAGAACACACAGGGGAATGCGGGACACACGGGGGAGATGCAGAACCCACGGGGGAAGATATGGAATACACGGGGAGACACAGAACACACAGGGAAGTCACAACACATGGGAGATGCAGAACACATGGGAGATGTAGAACACGGGGCAGAGGTTCCAGAGATTCCTGCGTAGAACCATTTCCTGGCTTTGACTGAGCATGCTGTTCTGTCACATACGGATACTGAATATTTCATTCCTTGATGCTCTGTGTCCTGTCCTCTCAGGGTATGACTCTATCCCCTCTCGGGTACCAGCTGAGGGTTGTTATGGGGCGTGGAATAGGAGAGAATGACCAGCTTCATTTTCTCATTGTGCTCAAGGTCCATGGCTACCTGAAACCCCCCAAAACCAGAACCAGACAGCCGCCATGCTGGGACCAGGACAGTCGCAGACCCGGACATTTACGTCCTTCAACACCAGCTCAGCTCACAGTGTCCTCGGCCTGGCACCAGGGCCCTGAGGAGCATCTCCTCTGGGTACAGCCACACCAGTTTGCCAAGGACAGGGAAGGCCTCTCCTCCTGCGTGAGACCACACGGGCACACTGAGGATGTGGTGGATGGCACTGCTGCTCCTTCAGGAGGAAGTGAAGACTGGCACTGGCGTATTTTCAATGGTGAGCAGCCACCGTAAACACGGCGTGCGTTTTCTGTGGCTCTCTGAGTGGATGACTCTTAGTATCTTCTCTTCACCTGCTACCACTCCTTCCACTGGAGTCACAGGGAACAGAATAGGACCACAGTGCAAATGGAGCTTGGGAACCAGCAGGCACACTCCTGGGAGAGACCCTAGCAAGACCCCGAGGGTCTACTGGGCACTCACACCAACATGTACTCCGCTCTGAGGAAGACAGGTGCCTGTGGCAAGTTCTCAGCCAGACCTGTCCCAGGTGGGTTCCAGGCTCCTGCACCTCCACGCTGGACAGAGCTGGCTCCCATCATGTATGGGGGAACCCAGTCAGGAGGCTGGAGGCTGCATTCTCTGAGCTCATCCAGGATCTGTGAGGGAAGCAGCGCTGTTGGCAGACTCCACCTGTGCTCAGTCAGGAAACTAAGCAGGCGCCAGGCTTACCAGCAGGCTGGCCAGCCAGTCAGGGCTCCTGGGAACTCCTGGGTGCTCTTGCTTTGCTGCAATTCTTGTTGCTCCCCACAGCATGCCTCAGCCTGACTACAAAACACTTGTCTCGACACTCTTTTGAGACGCTTGCTCCATGGTTTTTGGCTGGCCACTGTGAGTGAGTTTACCCGTGAGCACTGGGTTGGCTGGTAGAGTGCCAGGGCTCGAAGACCAGGGTCAGCGTTTCTCACCATCCACAGCCATTTTGGCCAGCTGATTCCATCCCGGACGCTGGCTTGGCCTCTCTCACACTGCTGTGGTGGTCATGTGACATTTGGGACAGGGTAAAGCCAAGCTCAGGACACCACACATCACCTCGCCACCGGGAGGCAGGGCTGGGGGTAACTGAAGGGCCTGGCTACCCACAACCCCCTCACAGTCCACACCGTGCCCGCCGCAGGAAGAGCCCACTGAACCATGCACACAGTGGAAGGGGTCACGTTGTTCAAGCACACAAGGACATTTAGTGTAACTTGGCCTTGACTTTGGCCTGCACTGTCAGTCACCTCTTAGAAAGTCTGTCCCAAGACCAGGGGCTAACACCGTCCACTAGGGTAGAGCTGCTCCTGACGTCTCACACACCGCGCCAATGGCATGCCTCTTCCTTGCTCTCTAGAGGAACTATTTGCCAGGACCTAGCCATACCCCCTGACCATGGGGGGACAGGTCAGTCAGGACACGGCCATGTCTCCTGACCATGCGGGGGGTGGGCAGGTCAGGACATGGCCATGGCTCCTGACCATGGGGGGGCAGGTCAGTCAGGACACGGCCATGTGGGGGGTGGGAAGGTCAGTCAGGATGCGGCCACGTCTCCTGACCATGTGGGGGGGGCAGATCAGTCAGGACGTGGTCATGTCTCCTAACCATGGGGGGGGGCAGGTCAGTCAGGATGCGACCACATCTCCTGACCATGAGGGACGGGGGGGGCAGGTCAGTCAGGATGTGGCCATGTCTCCTAATCATGTCGGGAGACAGGTCAGTCAGGACATGGCCATCACCTCCACATTGGCACCAGCACTAGCCACTGGCTCCTAGCAGACCTGCGAGGGCCAGCACTTGTATGGGGCTGGACTGGGCTCTGGCAAACTTGGAAGTGGGACCTGTGCGCTATGCTATTGCAACAATAACAGATAACCAAAAGGCTCAAGCTACAATGTGTGTCCGTGGACACAAAATAAGACAATCTGTGAAGGAGCAAGGAGTGAGAGTGGGTGGCCCGGTGGGCTGTGACGGTGTCTCCTAAGGCTCAGCAGGAAGAAGCTTTAGAGGCGGTGAGCGAGTGGCCAGGGCATCTGCTCCACACTAGGTAGTGGCACCCAGCATGTGCCTGTGGTCCCTATGGTGGACAACAGCCAGGCAATTCCAGGCAAGAGGAGCACTGCAGGCCAGACCTGACCAAGGCCCTTGCAGTGGGCTCCCCTGGGCATCCCTGCCCATACCCATCTTCTAGGTGGCACAGGCCCACCCGCTCCACAGAGGCATGGGGGCCAGAGACACACAAGGTATCACTCTAATCCTGTTTGCTACAACAGAAACTAGAAGTAACCTCAAAGTCTGTCAATACACTAGAAATAACCTCAAAGTCTATCAACACACACATATTACACACACCATACACCACACACACACACCACACACACACCATACATATACACCATACACACATACCACATATACCTCACATATACACATACCACATACCATACATACACCCCCACACACATGTACATACATACCATGCACACACCACACATACACACACACACAGGCACACATACCACACATACCATACCATACACACACACACACACACCACACACATCACACACATACCACAAACACCATACATACATACCATATATACCACACACACACCACATACCACACATACACCTCCCACACACACCACATACCACATACACCACACACATACCACACATACATAGGCATACCACACACACAGAGGCTAAGCCAAGTGTCAGGAATGACTAAGATCTCACACAGAATGCACGTGCCCTGGTGGGTGGGGTCTCCAGCCTATGCAGTGACATGGTAAGGGTATGGTGCAGTGAGTCAGAATACAAAGTTTTCCAGACATACCTCCATAGTTCTACATGCAAACAGACAGCTCAGAGCTGTTCACCACAATGATGGATGGATGGTCAAGGTAGAAATGTACTTTCTTTTCACAGCCTTCTGAAAGGTTTAAACTTGGCAACATGTACATCCATTGCTCATTGAGAAAGAAACAAATTACTTTCTTAAAATCAAAGTTCAGCCGGGCACCAGTGGCTCATACATGTAGTCCTAGCTTCTCAGGAGGCTGAGATTGCAGTTTAAAGCCAGCCCAGGCAGGAAAGTCCATGAGAATTTTTTATTTTTATTGTGAAAATACCGTACAGAGGGGTTACAATTACATGGGCAAGGTAATGAGTACATTTCTTTTCTTTTTTTTTTTTGGTCCGGTCGTGGGGCCTGAACTCTGGGCCTGGGTGCTATCCCTCAGCTCTTCAGCTCAAGGCTAGTGCTCTACCACTTGAGCCACAGCTCCACTTTCGGCATTTTTTTCTTTTTGCTTATGTGGTGCTGGGGAATCAAACCCAGGGCCTCATGCATGCAAGGCAAGCGCTCTACCACTGAGCCACCTTCCCAGCCCCATGAGTACATTTCTTATCAAGCATTGTTGCCTCCTCCTTTGTTTCCCCTTCCCATCTCTTCCCATCCCTCCCCCCGCCCCCAGCCAAAATTGTAAAGTTCGTTTTTCGACATAAAGACTTGTACATCTCATTGTTGCAATGGGTCCACCTGAATCCCTATTTAAATGGTTTGGTTTTGCCCTTCCATGAGAGTCTTATCTCCAATAAACTACTCAGAAAAAGCTGGAAGTGGCGCTGTGGCTCAAGTGGTAGAGCACTAGCCTTGAACAGTGAGAGGTTCAGGGACAGACCCCAAGTCCTGAGTTCAAGCCCCAGAACCAGCATAAAAGAAAAGAAAAAGAAAAAGAAAGTTCAGTCAGTAGAAAGGGAGCAGATGTGGGAGGCCAACAATTCCTTGTGGTTACAGAAATATTCACACGCTTTTGCCAATCACAACCAAGAGGACAGCTGCCTGCCAATCACAACCAGGAGGAAAGCTGCCTGCCAATCACAGCCAGGAGAACAGCTGCCTGCCAATCACAGCCAGGAGAACAGCTGCCTGCCAATCACAACCAAGAGGACAGCTGCCTGCAATCACAACCGGAGGACAGCTGCCTGCCAATCACAACCAAGAGGACAGCTGCCTGCCAATCACAGC
>NW_012267280.1:5886039-5894893 GCF_000151885.1 Dipodomys ordii | reverse complement strand
CCGGAGGACAGCTGCCTGCCAATCACAACCAAGAGGACAGCTGCCTGCCAATCACAGCCAGGAGGACAGCTGCCTGCCAAGCACAACCAGGAGGAAAGCTGCCTGCCAATCACAGCCAGGAGGACAGCTGCCTGCCAATCACAGTCAGGAGGATAGATGCCTGCTAATCACAGCCAGGAGGACAGCTGCCTGCCAATCACAACCAGGAAGACAGCTGCCTGGCCCACAAACTTGCAGTGAGAAAGGAGATACTCACTCTGAACACATGTGGCAAAATCCGGGTTTTTGGTGTAAGGAGATCCATATTTATTGATGCACTCTACAAAAGAAAAAGAAATGGCAACGTCACTCATCCACCCTAGAGTGGGCCCAGCATCAGAGCCTGTGCCAACAGCGGCTGAGCAGCTCTGGGGTGCTTGCTGTCTGCCCCACCTGGGGCTGGCATCCTCCCATGACAACGTTCTGGCCTGACTGTCACAAGAACAAAACACTCAGTGGTGACAAGGGTGACCTTCTGTCAAGGTAGCTGCTGTAAGGAGACATTATTCTATTACTATAATTAGCTTACATTAGTTATTCAGAGGGGGTCTCATTGTTACATTTCCACGTTTACAATATGTCTCAATCAATCTTACCCCCTTCGTCATTCTTACTTCTTCCCCTCCTCCTTTCTAAGACAATTTCAAGGGTTTTCTTTGTTCCACTTTCATCATTTTAAACAATCTATTCCAATTGTAATAATCTGCTTCCAAAATGTATTTCAAAATATTTACTCTGTGCCATCCTTCCTTCCCCTGTCCCCACTGAAGACACATCTTAATCCTGAGTCTTCCTTGGTCTGAGGTGCTGTCCAGACACTCTGTGAGGGGCCGTAGGGTACCAGAGGCTGCAATCGGGGCCTTGCATTTGCCAGGCAGGTGGTCTGCACCGAAGCCCTCTTCTGCCCAAGCTACCTGACCATGATCCTCTTATTAACACTGGAGATGCCGGTGGAGTATTTAGTCTCCACCCAGGACCTCAGTGGGCACTGTTGCTCGTCCTCACATGGGAAGACAGCATGGGCAAGGCAGGGTAGAGTGCTACATGCCACAGCTAACTGTCACCTTCTGTCTCAGCACTCAAAGCACCAGCACATCCAGTGCACGAGATGACTCCGGGCTTCTCAGAGACAGTCACAAGCCCCTCTGCTGGTGGCAGAGCAGAGATTCTGGAGAAAATGGCAGGCCAAGAAACTTACTTGAGGGCACTTTACAAAGTTAAAAAGATGGGGCTGGGAAGGTGGCTGAGTGGTAGAGCGCTTGCCTTGCATGCATGAGGCCCTGGGTTCGATTCCTCAGCACCACATAAGCAAAAAGAAAAAAGTCAGAAGTGGTGCTGTGACTCAAGTGATAGAGTACTAGCCTTGTGCTGAAGAGCTGAGGGATAACGCCCAGGCTCAGAGTTCAGGCCCCATGACCGGACCCCAAAATAAAAAGACCTAGAGACACATTTCTCCACATTTCTCTCCTTACAAGCCATAGGCATCCCAAGCACTTTTAAATGGTGCTAGTTCATGAAAGGAGCCATTCTGAGGGTCTCTGCTAGCGAGTGTGTGGGGGACAGAACTGTCCTCCAAGAAGAGGCCATCATTTCCTCTCCTGAGGGACAGTCCACCCATACACCTCCCTCCAATGGCTGAAAGAATGTGTGCTTGTGTGATCCTGGTCTTCAAACCAAACCAAGAGCTTTCCACATTCTGAGTTTTAATGAATAACGTGGTAGATGTCAATAAAGATGGTTTATGCCTGCAAACTCTTGGGGGAAATTATAACTTTGGAAAGACAGAGCTTACTGAGACCAGTAAGTCTGGGGACCCCATGTTAACCCTTTCCATCTAGTGGGGGAGGCTAGAGTCATAGCTGAGAAGAGACTGGCACTGAGGTTCCACCAACATGAAATAAAACTACATCATAATGGGCTAGAGCGGGAGGCCTGGCTCAAGTAATAGAGCACCAGCTGAGCAAGCAAGACCCTGAGGCCAAACCTTGGTATGGCAGGAACTAAAACCTATGACACAAGACATCATACTCTTACTTTTTACCTTCATGCTTTGGATCGTAACAAACCTACAGTCCTCTCTCCTCCCCCCAGGAATTCCTCCAAATATGGCTGCATGACAAAGAAGTTGTGTAGTCTTTCAACTTACCTAGATATCTTGGGTAAAAATAGTCCTGTGGACAGAGAGAGAAAGACAGCTGTTTACTGGCACAGTCAAAGGTTCCTCAAATACCACAGCAGCCGGTTATCAAACGTAGGACACAAAACCCTCTGGGGACAGGTGATGGAGATGAGACTCCTCTACCACAGCTCCTGACCGAAAGCTGCTTCCAGGGAGGAAGGTGCTGTGAGGAGCAGAAGCCCCAGAGGCCTCTGCTGACTGGCCTCTGCAGAACGGCTCTGAAGCATCCTTACTTGTGACACAAGCAAGTCACTGTTCCTTGCAGCATTCAGAGTGCCTCTGCAGAGGACACTCCGGGGAGAAAACGTTCCAGAAAGAGGCCCAATCATATTCCCAAAGACGAGGAGTTGCCTTAGCTATGGACTCCCCATGTCCAGCACCCACAACACTGGCCTTCCTTCATCATACAAAACACATGCGCTGGCCAAGCCATGAGAGGTCTTGTTCATCCCTGAGTGCTCACGTAAGAGTGCCACACTGCACACAAGCGGACTGTGTATACCAGAGCCACCTGCCCATGCTGACCAATGGCAGGTCCTTTGCTCCTGGCCTGTGCCTGGTCAAATCAGTTTCCAGTGTACAGCTTAGGGCCAATCACCTCAGCACTTTGGCCCAAACCCTCTCCAGCTGGACTGTAGAGCAGCAGTCTCTGGAAGCCGTGGTACTAGAGGCATGATTACCTCCTTCTGCTATGCCTGCACAGCCACCACTGTGAAGGTCTTTTCAGCATTAAGATGGGTGTGGAGTTTGCCCCAGGTCACCAAATAGGCAGGACTGAAGGCTGAAGACCAGTGGCTCCCCTTGGGCTCTCGGGAAAGTGCAGAGGACAGCAGAGGGGCACCTCCCAGGTACTCACGGCTTCCGCTTCCCGAGGGGGCTCCACACACACACGCCTATGCTTAGGGTCTGCCCACACACCTCTGCTTTGGGGACAGAGCTGATGGAGGACTCGAAGGTACAAGCTGGGGCGCTACGCAGTTTGTAAGGCACACCCAGATGTGCATCTAGAAATCAAGGCTCTAGTAGAGATGGGGAGTTTTGAACTCTTGTGAGGCAAGATTGAGACAAGGGGACATTTCTGCCTGAGTGGCTGTGGGCAGAATGCACCAGGAGCAGCCAGGTCTGAGAAGCCAGGGCCACAGGGCTGGCGAGCCTGCCTGCAGCTGCTCATCCACTTAGCCATGATGGCAAACTGCAAGAACAGGAGAGAAGAGCAAGGTGAAATGATTACATAAACTCTAGAACAAGAGAGAGTGGCTTGTAGCCTCGCTCTTGGGGAACAGGCAGTTGCCAGCAGATCATCTCTGGGGGAAGGCTTTGGTTCTAAACAAATGATTTAGGATGGGGGCAAAAGTGTCCCCTAGGTTGAGAAAACCAGGAATTGCACTAGTAAGAATAGGAAACAATGAAGAACTAGCAAAAACATCCAACTACACACAGTGTTTGCACTATTCAAGTTTCCAAACTCTCACTAATCATGCCGGTTAACAGTGGTATGCAGTAGCTCTGTTGCTGCAAAGTGTTTTGAATAAAAAGTGACATGTTGATCTCCCCTCGGCCAACCTCACCTAGAGGAACCAATGCCCTCTCAAACCTTCAGGAAACAGAAGCAACTTTGCCTTATAATCCAGGAACAAGACAGATAAGTCTCAAATAAAAACAACGCTAAAACCAACACACCTGAAAATTGTCACACATCTTCCTGACAAACCAGTGCTGTCCTTCAGGAGCACTGTGAGAAGACAGACTGCCCAACACCACAGGTATTAGCAGAGCACACTGCTTTAGCAGAACCCACTCCATTATAATACAAGTTGCCAGGTACCTGAACCCCACCTGTACCCTATAGGGGCCTGCTCATCTTAGACCCAGCAGTCCCCTGGGGGAGGAGGACAGGCCAGGGGCCAAGACTGGAATCAGGGACTCCCCGACACACACTCTCACTCTTCTAGAACTGGGAGGTACGAGACCCATGGGAACAGGGTAGGTGAGGATGGAGCTGGGTTTAGGGGCCTTTTCCATCTTGAGGTCATTCCCCAGGATTTGCCTCTATTTTGCCTAAACAGCTAAGGAGAAAAGTGATAAAACACAAGGCAGCTGCATGGTTAACTGCAAGAGCTGAGAGCTACAGTTACTTGGAAGCACCAGCCCTGGTGCTGACCATCTCCCAAGGCCCAGGGCAGCAATGAATACAGAGATGGCAGATGGGGAAGTTGAGGAAGAAATGATGGGTGGATGGGTAGATGGATGGATGGATGGATGGATGAGTGGGTGGATGGATGGATAGATGGATGGATGGATGGATGGATGGATGGGTGGGTGGGTGGGTGGGTGGATGGGTGGGTGGATGGATGGGTAGATGGATGGACGGGTGGATGGATAGATGGATGGATGGATGGATGGATGGATGGATGGATGGGTGGGTGGGTGGATGGATGGATGGATGGGTAGATGGGTGGGATAGGGACAATGGGGATAGGGAGGCAGGAGCCAAAAGTAGAAAATACCCAGCAATAGACCCCATTCTAAAATCCCAGATAGCCTGTATCCTGAGCCTGTATCCTGTCCTGACAAGACAATGGCCCTACATCCTATGGAGCCCACTCTCTCCAATCAAGGCTAAGCACAGGCATTTGGAAAAGTAAACAAAAAACCCTTCAAGACAAACCATCAACAATAAAGATCAAATCTGGGTAGTCACGGACAGGGTCCAGGCCTCACAAGAAGTGCCCTGGCTTGTGCCTCTGAGTAACCTCACTGGACAGTAACAACCATGGGCTCCACAGCTTCTTCACAGCCAGTCCCGATCTTGATGGTCCAGCTCATTCCCTGAGGTGCACCTCCTCAGCTACCGCTGCTTACTACCACCCTACACTTCAGGTTCTTTCCCAGCACTCTGGGCAGCACCGTCATCTCAGATGTTGTGCCCAGGAACAGAGGAATGAACAGCTGGATCCCTATCCCTGATAACAGTTCCCAGGAGTGAGTCACACCACCTCTGCTCTCCATTGCCTCTTACACAAGAGAGTGGGAATCCTACCTCTCCACACCTCTGCTCCTGCTTTTGCTCAGTTTCAGATCTCTGACTGAATTCCAGCCAAGGAGGGAAGAGCATGGAACCTAACTAAGCAGAGCTGGTGGGGTGGGTGAGGATAACCTCCTCATTCTGCTGGAATGTAGGTACGCAGATTGGCACTTCTGCATCCTGTACCACGTGAGGAGGCTGGGGATGCTCCCACGCCCAGCTCAGGTAGACAGAGTGTGTTCCTGGCCTCCGGTGAGCAGCCACCTGCCGGCAACTTACCTTCTTCATGAAAAAGAGACAAACTTCAAAATCACTTAAACTACCAGTTTGCTGTTTAGGTTCCTGAAATACTACACCAGCTGAATTTGACAAAACAGTGTAAGTAGAACCGTAATCACCTTCAGACTGAAATTATAGACCTAACAAGAAGAGAAATTGCAAGACTCAGCAAGAATGTTTGAGGAGATACCAACCACAAAGCCACTGATAAATAAGGCTTTAGGTTCATTAATAGTAAAAGAAAAGAGTTCAGTCAGAGGCTGATATTTGAGAATCTTGGTTGAAGACAGCAGGGGCAGAAAAATTCCTGAGATCTTTATCTCACAAAAGCTGGAAGTGGAGCTGTGTGTGGCTCAAATGGTGGAGCACCAGCCTTGAGCTTGAGCCTTGGAAAGCCCGAATCACCTCAGTGAGTATGGGACAGTGGACTTGGGGCCAGGTGTCATCTGTGCCTCCCTGAGAAAAGACCTGAACAGAGCCCTGAAAACATAAAAGCACAGAAGGTCCTGACCTAAATGTGTGTACTCCCCAGCTCCCTGAGAGGTGTAACAGCAATATGCATGCATGTGTCTGGTTTACAAAAGAGGCTGATATGCCTCTGACGGGCAGGATGCTCCCTCCACCCTGAGCCTCTGACCAGCAGGACACACCCTCCCACCCTGTGCCTCTGGTGAACTCCTCCCTTCTCACTAGGAGAGTAACAACAAAAAGGAAAAGGAGATAAGAGAAGCCTGGGTGAAAGGAGGGGCAATGTGATTAGAGTGGCCAGGCCAGCTGCCCAGGACACATCCGGAATGTGGGTGGAGGGAGGACCTCCTTCCTCCCCATGGAAGGTGTGTGAGAACCAGCAAGCCGCTGGCCCAGGCCTGGGAGGTTAGACGCTTTCTCCCAATAGGAAGAACCCCTAACTTGGAACCCAGGCTGACCGGAAGGACCTGGGATTAGCCAGCACAGTGAGCAAAAACTGCCCCCTGTATGGCTTGAGGGGCCCCGGAGTCCAGAGGCTGACTGGAGCTGAGCTGCCCGGGCTGCCTAGCTGGAGGGCAGGGCCACAGTCCCCACCCCAGCCCAGTCTGGGAGAGAGGAGCGGGGAGGCCATCTTTTTTGCTAGGAATGCAGGTGGTGAGCAGTGTGTGCAGAACTTCCATGCTCAGGTCTCTAAGGGTGTGGAGGAGGAGGGGCTGGGACAGCCCAGAGTGTAGAGCCCCACCCTGGATTCCCAGAGCCCTGTCCCACAGGCCACCTGGCTTCCAGGAACTAAAAGAAAGCAAGCCAGCGGCCAAATCCAGAAATCCAGGCCAGAGCGCTGCAGGAGGCTGGTGGCAGGCTTGGAGGCAAGGGCCAGTAAGTCCCAGGCTGCAGGGAAGAGGCCCAGGAATGTGTCCAACTGCAAACCGATCCAAGGGTTATTACTTGGTTCTGGGCACTGCAGAGAGGGAGGGGATTGGTAGACAACTCGGATGTGAATGGACATAGGACCAGACTGTGACAAGACAGGAAGGGATCGGCTACTCCAGCATGGTAGCCATACCAGGTGGGAAATGCAGAGCACTGTGTCAAAAAGGACCTTCATTTTACATCTTTGCAAATAAACTTAAAACAAGAAATCAACTAAAACCAGAGGAGCCTGCTTTGGGGAAGAGCAGCCCAGTGTCAGGGCAGCCAGGAAAGGCCAGCTCCAGCCTGTAGTTCTGGCAGGCAGGTTGTAGCGGGCAGGGCTCCCTGGGCTGGGCCATGGCCATGTTCCTCTCAACGCTTGTCGCCACAGGCCCGGCCCCACACTCTGTCCAGCAGAATGCTCCTGGCGAGGAGGGTGCCAGAGGGTGCCCAGATGACGGGTACATGACGGGTGCAGGGGCATGTGGGCTCACATGACAAGGTACAGGGGTGTAAGGGTCCAGATGTAGGGTATGGGGGTGGGGGACTCCTTTATGGCGTTGAGACCTGCCAGGGACAAGATTCGCTGAGCAGTCAGGATTCAGCACCAAAGAAACAAGAAAAGCAACAAGCCTTGATCTCTACCAGGAGCACAGCCTGCTCACTGCTGAGAAGGACAGCACAGTCAGCCATCCCAGGAGAGCAAAGAAAGATGGGGAGGGGTTCTAGCTTTGGCACCATGCAGATGCAACAAAGTACCCACCAGGCACCCAACAGGCCTAAGGCTTGCTTCAGGAAAGCAGGCCCAGAGTGGGGGATGTCCACAGCCAAGATCCTACACAACACACAGAGCCACTGTCCAGTCACAGCCAGGCCCCTACAACAACACACAGAGAGTGACTGTACAGTCATGACCAGGATCCCTACACAGCACACAGAGAGGGACTGTCCAGTCATAGCCAGGATCCCTGCACAACACACACAGAGCGACCGTCCAGTCATGGCCAGGATCCTACACAACACACAAACTGTCAGGTCATGGCCAGGATCCCTACACAACACACAGGGAGCTAGCATGGGGAGGGCTGTCCACAGCCCAGGGTCTACAGGGAGCAAAGAAAAATTCCAGCCACATCACAACCTCAGTGTGAACCTCGGTGTGAACTGCACTGGAAAGGCCACCGGGTGACCAGGAGCTCACCGTGTGCATGGCCGCTGGCAGAGCTGCGGCTCCCCACGGCCCTGAAGCTGGCCTCGCCTGAGCGTGGGGGCTGCCTCGGACGCCCCCTTGGCCTTCCTCCTGTTCCTCCCTCCCAGCCCGCCCTCCCTCCCCGTTCCCCTTCCCCCCCACCTCCCGCACCCACGCCCGCAAGGCTCTGCTCTGCAGTTGGCGGCAGGCCCGGTGTCCTACTCCCCAAGGACATTATTAATAGACGTCCGTCCCAGGGCCTCCTGCAGAGGCCAGCCCGCCCCCACCCCCTCTCCTTCCTCGTCCTCCCCGCTGCCCCCTTCCCTCCCCTCCCCCGCGCAGCCCCACCTCGGTATCTGCGAGCCTGCGGCTCCCGCAGCCCTGGGGTTGAAGACCCCGCCGTGGGTTCGCGCGGTCTGCTAACCACGGCCTTTCCGTGGTTAGGTAGGGCTCCGTTCGTCCTGCGGGGCCGCTGCGGGACCCACGCTGCGGGGCCGGGGCCGAGCTGGGGTCGGGGAGGGCCGGGGCGGGAGCGGGGCTGCGGCCTGGGGTCTGGGGTCAGGGCCCGGCGCTCACCGTCTCCAGGTTGTTCTCGAACACCTCCCGCGCCTCCTCCCGGCTGCACAGCTCCTCCACGCACTCGCGCTCTAGGTGGCCCTGCTTGGCCTCCTCGAAGACTTGGTAGGCGCGGCGCGGCCGGGCCCGCAGGAACTGGGCGGCCTCGCGCGCGCGCAGCAGCGCGGCTGCGGGAGAGGGCACGTCAGCT
>NW_012267280.1:5885408-5885934 GCF_000151885.1 Dipodomys ordii | reverse complement strand
GGGGCCAGGCCGGGGCATGCTGGCCCGCGCATGGGGCTGGGGCATACGGGGAGTGCGCACGGGGCAGGGCCGGGGCATGCGGGCCCGCACATGGGGCCGGGGTGCGCGGCGCTCAGGATTGCGCGCTGGGAGTGCGGAGGTCAAGGACTGACTGCGGGGCCGGGCCGTGCGGGAACCTTGACCGTGCGGAGCTCTGGACTGCGGGCCGGGCCGGGCCGTGCCCGGTCGGGACGTGCGGGGGACCTTGGCCGTGCAGGAAGTGGGGGGTGGGAGGAGGGAGTAGTGAGGTTGGCATCTAAGGCTGGGCCGGGAGTGCGTTGGTCAAGGACTGCGGGCCGGGTGGAGCGGGAGCGGGATGAGGTCAGGATCTGGGGCCGGGCCGTGTGGGACTCCGGACTGACTGCGGGCCGGGCCGTGCGGGTGTGTGAGTGTGTGTGGGGGTGAAGTCGGGATCTGGAGCCGGGCCCCGCGGCACTCACCGTGCGCGGACGCCGAGGCCAGCAGCAGCAGCAGCAGCAGCGGCGGC
>NW_012267280.1:5834435-5885041 GCF_000151885.1 Dipodomys ordii | reverse complement strand
GATGGGACCTTTCCGCGGAGGCCGGCGCCCCGCGCCCTCTCCCCGCAGCGGATGGCGGAGCACGGAGCACAAGGTGCTTTCTGTCTCTTTAATCAGAACGTTGAGCCAAGCCGCCTGCCCCACGCGGTGGGATTCCCAAGGCCATAGGCTCGCGGGGCCGAGCTCACAACCTGAATGTTCCTGAAGATCCCGAATAACAATCTGAAGAGCCCAGCCTAGGTCTGACCCCCGCGGTGGGCACCAGGCCACGCCCCCGGGGTCCCGCGTCCAGGGGGGTCTCTGGCTGTCTCAGAGATCCGAGTGGGCTCGTGATTTCCTCCTGTGGCCTATTAGGCCGTACGGGTGCCTGCCCGCGGCCGGGCCTCGACCTCCACGTGTGCTCAAGGCCTCCGCACGTGCACATCCCTAGAAAGGACCGTTGGGTCTTGGGCAAGCTGAGCGCTCGGTCCTGCCTCGGTCCTGCCTCCGTCACCCAGGGCCTGCGGCCTAGGCCTTGCCTCTCTGCGCGGCCTGCTTGGGTGCTCCTGGCTGGGGAACCCGCTGGGCCCTGACCTGCTCCTGGCTGGGGAGCCCGCTGGGCCTTGACCTGCCGGGTCCCTCGCCTCCCTTGTAGCCTAGACCTCGCCTGTGCGAGCACTGAGAACTGCTTCTGTGAGGAGTCCTCATGGCTTGGGCTCCTGAGTTAACAGACAGGACGAGTGCTTGCAACCAGCTTTGGCTCCTGAGTCCTGATTAACAGAAAGGATGAGAGTGCAGGGACCTGCCTGGCTCCTGGGTTAACAGAGAGGATGAGAGCTCAGGGCCGGCCTTGGCTTCTGGCCCCTCTGTGAGCCGTTCGCTCCTGAGGTTTCCTTGCAGGGTCTTAGAATCCAGGAGGAACAGGATAAAGACCCCTGCCAGGCAGCAAGGACCCACTTCCTCCACTTTATTTAACCCCTAGTCCCTCCTCCTTCCTAGGGGAAGGAACAGAGATTGGGGAGATAGGTTGAAATGCTTGCCTTGCCTCTTCCTGCCCATGCCCCCCAAACCTCCCTTCTGCTCTGGTCTCTGGCTGGACCTGGCTCATGAAACCAGGAGGTGAAGCCTGGGGCTGAACAGGTCTCCTTTCCCACATGCCTAACAAGTCCTGTCTACTGAATCTGTAATAATGCCTTTCACCAGGTAGACATTTGATTTAAGGAATGCATTCACTTTCTCACTTTGATTTAGAAAACTGAGCAATATAGGATGCAAATACAGAGCGTAGGGGAGGGTTTGTAACACAAGATAACTTCAGAATTTTCAATCTAGTTGCCAGTAAAAGCTGTACTCAAGACAGAAATGAAGAATGGATTAGGAACAATGTGGATGCTGTTGCCTGGATAATTACATGCCCCAAGAGAGCCGAGAATAGACAGACCAGCCCACCAGGCAGGAGTCAGACCAGGTAGAAATGGGGTGAATAGTAGAAATGGGGTACAGTGGGGGTGCAGTGGGGTGCTGGGAGTGGTGGAGTGGGGTGCAGTGGGTGTTGAGGTTGATGGTAGAGTGGAATCACATGAGGTGTCTCAAAGGATAGAATTCTTAATTCTGAAGTACAATTTATTATTTTATCATACGGATTTTGGTGTCATAAAGTGATTAACATTTTCTTCTATAAGTTCTATAAATTTAAGTTTCACAGATAGGAGCATAATCTATTTTCAATTAGCAATAATTTGCTCACCATTTGGTGATCAGTAATGTTGATCCTTTACTTGCCATTTTGAATAAAAGGGGTTGAGGTATAGGTGGTGTTTATGTGTGTATGTACTACTGAAAAGCAATATTTTACCACTATTTACTGAAAAAGACTACCTTCTCCAGTGTCTTACTTTTTAGTCATTGTCACTAACCAGCTGACCTCATATGTGTGGTTCTGTTATACACTATTCTGTTCGATTTATCTCTCCTTAAAGTTAATACCAGTCTGTCTTTTATGGTAATAGATTTCAGTAAGAATTGAAGTCAGGTGACATAAATATCCAAACATCATTATTTTTCTCAAAGTTGTTTGATTATTTTACTTACATATGAATTTCAAAATCAGCTAATTTCCTTCAAAGACCTGCTGTGATTTTTAACTTCGATTGTATTGAATCTATAGATTAATTTTCACAAAATAAACATTTTGATAATAGGGCATCTTCTCATCTGTGAATATAACATGTATCTTTCACTTGCCTTCTTTTTGTTTTGTTTGTGTTTGTTTTTTTGTTTTCTGTTGGCCATGGGTCTTGAACTCTGGGTCTAGGCACTATTCTTGAGCTCTTTTGCTCAAGGCTAACTCTACTTTCACTTTGAGGTACAATGCCACATCCAGTTTTCTGGTGGTTAATTTTCTTTCCAGCCCAGCTTTGAGCCATGATTCTCAGATCTCAGCTTCCTGAGCAGCTAGGATGACAGGCATGAGCCACCCAACTGACATAGACTTCTTAAATCCTTCCAGCATGGTTTGTATTCAATATGTAGGCCTAGCACATTTGTTGTAAGATTTGTTGATAAATGTTTCACTTTTTGCCCTGTTGTAAATGGTATTCTTTTAATTTCAATATCTAATTAAATTTCTTAGTTGTGTGTATTTATCATGTATCATCCAACTTTGCTGAACTCAATTTGTTATGATGCTGTTTTTGGTATTCAGTAGTATGTTTTACATAAGCAATCCTAGTATCTAAAATTTCCTCTTTTGAAGTAATACTCTTTAATTTTTGTTTTGTTTTGTTGTGATGCTAGCATTTGCATCCTGCTGGGGATATCCCTGTCTTAATTCTGAATTGTTGATCAGCATTGTCTCTTATCCTTGATGGAATCCAGCCCTTCATCATTCATGTGGTATTAGCTGGATATTTCAACCTGCTTCTCAGGTTGGAAAGTGTCCTTTTCTTTCTATTGTTTTGAGAGTTTTTTTCCCATAAAGTAGGAATGGACACTGGAATTTGTCAGATACTTCTTCTGCATAATGATCAGAGTTTTTTTCTTTTTTATCTATTAATATGTAAATACCATAATTGATTTTCAGATGTTAAATCATACTGGCATCCCTGGGATAGTATGATTAATCATGGCATAATTTTGTTAAGAATCCTTCCTATAAGTGGGGTGCCGGTGGCTCGTGCCTGTAGCTACTCAGGAGGCTGAGATCTAAAGATCAAGGTTCAAAGCCAGCTGAGGCATGAAAATCTATGAGATTCTTATCTCTGATTAACCAAAAATTAATCCAAAAAGTGGAGGTGTGGTTCAAGTGGTAGAGCTCTAGTCTTGAGCAAAAGAGATCAGAGACAGCACATAGGCCCTGAATTCAAGCTCCCAAACCCGCAAAAACCAACCAACCAACCAAAAAGAATCCTTATGATAGCCACTCTGACCTCAGATGTAATTCTGATAGTAATTTGAGTGGATTATTTGCTAGTGTTATGTGGCTCTAGGAGGAGAGCTCTGCTTTACTGAAAGCTAAGACATGCACTCCTTATACTTCTATGTAGCTTGCACAAACTCAGAGATAGAAATAATGTCAAAGAGGTCTAAATGTAAAGTCTATAAAACTTTCTCATGACTAAGCAATCAGTTCAGGACATGTGGCTCACTACTAATGATGAGGTAGGAGCTTCAGAAATTATTATTTGTTCTTTCAGAGTGATGATTTTTATCCTGAGGATCTGGAATCTTCACTGTCAGATTATCAGCATTTTGAGACAGTGTCTAGATTTCCAACTTCTTTGGCAGTTAAATGTGTTCTTGGATAGGCTCTTAGTCAGTCTCATAGTCAGATTGAGGTGGTCCTGCAGTCTGTAGCTATGTGCATTAGAGATTTGCTTCGTCCTCAGAAGTTCCTGTTTCTGACCACTAAGCTAAGCAAAATGTGACATTTAGAGGAATTTTTAAAAAAGAAAAGGAAACAGGATTTAACGCAAAGTAAAGTTTCTGCATAGTAAAAAAGCCAACTCACTGTTTTATTGAATTAAACGTTGTAGGCCAGGCTTATCTTTTTTTTTTTTTTAAATAACTGCCAAAAAGGAGTTAACATTTTATAAAGGAAATCCAAGGCTGAGTGTGATGACTGAGATCTGTGACACTTTAGGTGAAAAGTCACTACAATTTTTTATCTTCAAAAGCTATTTTCTTTGGGACTATTTTCTTATTTGTCAAGACTTTGAGACTCAAGATTGAATATAGCTAGGCGCCTGTGACTCCTCTGCTCTGAGCCATTCATGTAGGAGAGAACAAGCAGACATTTTGCAGTCCCTCAGTGAGGCTTTTGCCGGCAACAGCTACCCTTTACAGGCTGCCCCCTGTTCTCATGGCCTTACAGTCTGTAGTGCTTCCGGGCCACTGTCAACTCCTCTGGGGTTTGTGGTGAGGGGAACCAAGACATAATGGCAGTACCGTCTTTTGCCCAAAGCCTAGGAGCCCTGTGGGGAGGCTGCTGTGTCCAGTGGGTACCTCCCCTGGCCCTAGGACTTGGCTGCACAGGGAGCCGACAACACCTGTGGTCCAAGGTCTCGAGACATTGAGGACCATGATGACAAATGTCACAAAAATGTCTTACACCAGCACAGGAACACAGGCCTGTCACCAGCCAGCGGCAGTCCAGGAACACATGTAGGCAGGAAACAAGACTCCATCTCAAAAATAACCAGCACAAAAAAATCTGGAGAGCCAGGCACTGGTGGCTCACGCCTGTCACCCTAGCTACTCAGGAGGCTGAGATCTGAGGACATGGTTCAAAGCCAGCCTGGCAAGAAAGTCCATGAGACTCTTATCTCCAATAAACCACCAGAAAACTAGAAGTGGCGCTGTGGCTCAAGTGGTAGAGCACTCACTTTGAGCTGAAGAGCTGAGGGACAGTGCCCAGGCCCAGAGTTCAAGTCCCACGACCGACCAAAAAAATCTGGAGATGTGGTTCAGCATAACACCTGTCTAGCAGTATAAAGTCTTGAGTTCAAACCCCAGGACTAAAAAAAGAAAAAGTCTTAAATGGCATACATTTCTTTGATTTAAAATCACTGTCCTGGACTACAAGAACATGGAAAATGCAGAAACTACCAGGATTCCTCCAGCAGCCAGACCTCCCTTGTCCACTGCCCCCGAAGCATCCCTCAGACCAGCCCCTGGGACTTTAGCAGTGCTGTTCAAAGAGCCAGTTCAGCCCTATGCAGACCCACAGCGCTGTGGATTAAGTGGGCTGGCTTGTGTGGCTAAGATGTCGGGAGACTGAGCCTGGCCGCCTTCTATGGCTGGCCTGCACTGCTTAGAGTAGTACCCTCTTTAGCTTCTGTCTCTGGGAGCCAAGGTGGCCCAGGCACTCCCTGCACAGCAGGTCAGCAGCCACAGCTGGGCTGTCCTCATGTGGCCGCACCCCATCCACAAGGGCTGGCCACATGCACTGTCACTCTGGCCTGCAGGTCTGGGCAGTGGAATCACCAGGCAGGTGGAAGCCCGCTGGGGAGACCAAGGCCGTCTGCTGGGTGACAGGAGGAAGCAGAGGCCCAGACAGAAGAACCACTTTCACATTACAGGCCACAATCACTGTCTACCACACTGAAGTTTACAGTTTTAGAAGATCCAAAAAACTAATTATACCCAGAACTCTTCTTCCTTGCTAGCAGATAAGCTAGAATTATTAGAATTCATAGGTTGGTTGAGAGACACACATCACAGCTTCGGGGTGCCGGTGTTACTTTAGGGGTTGGCTTCCCTCCATGGTGGCAGCACGCGGTCATCCCCAGCTAAGTGATACCCAGTGCCCTCACCCGTGCTCCACAAAACTGTGAATGGGTCTTTAATTTTGTTTTGCACAAAGGCATAATAGAGAATGTGCATTTCCCTTTCTCTTTTTTGTATTTATTTAGTACCCTAAATACAGTGTGTTAACTAACTCAGAATACACATGAATTGGGTTTTAAGTAGAAGCAAGGTGATTACTAAATGGTGGTGAGTGTCAGGTCTGCCCAGGCCACGCAGGCCCTGTGCAGACCCCTCCCTACCTCTTGGCTAAGTCTCCGCCCAGTGTCTGTGTTAACTAGGTAACTGCACACCTGGAAGCAGTCACCTGCCCCTCCTGCTAGGTCATATCCTGGCCACCCCTGGTCACGCCTCCCATCGGACCATAGGAAGGTCCCCAGGCCCTGAGGTCACATCCAGATCCACCTTTCTCCCACCTGGCCACACCTCCTCCTGTCCCTGGCCTAGATAAGTCCTGGCTGGGGGGGGGCTGGGGGCGGGGAGGTCAACCCTTTCTGCCAAGCCTCTCCACCATGCACAGCAGGCACAGCAGTTCGGTAATTAAACTTCTTTTCCTGCCTGAATACCATGTGGTGTTCTCATCATCCCATACCTGATGAAACCAACCTATTTAATACACCTTCTAGGGAGGAGCTGCCCCTCTGCCCCTTTCCTGGGTGTCCTTTGTCAGCATGGGCTCTGGCCAGGGGCCAGCAGCCTGGAGGACGGGTCATGTGCTTGCCTGAGCTGGGAGATCTGTTCAAAACCAAGACACAAGCAGGAAGAGAGAAGAGAGGAGGGCCACATGGCCAGGGCAGGCTGTGTGGATGCCCCGGGATGCATGTGCAGGAGGCCTGGCTACAGGAGCTGAGGTAGCAGCACCCAGCACTGCTCCAGAGCCTCCTGGGGGGGGAGGGGCCTCCAGCCTTCTGCACTACCCCTATCTGTCTCTGGCTCACAGAACCCCGAGTGGTACTGACTTGGTTCTCTGCATACGCTGGGCCACTGGCACTTGCTGGACTTTCTGCATGAGATGTCAGGTCATTGGAAACCAACAGCCCTGGAGTGTCCAGCCCTTCTGCTGCTCACCTAATACCACACAGACTGTGCCATGTAGCACCACAGAGTCCAGCTCTACTTGTCTCCCCTTTCTGGGCTTCCATAGCCTTTCAGCGCCTCTGTGCAGCCTTCCTGTTAGCTGCCCTTGGACAAGTGTGGCCATGCAGGTGGCCCCTTTGCCTCAGGGAGGGATGGAATAGCCCCAGGCCTGTCCTGAGGCCCTGCCCACCACACGGGCCACTGGTGCCTCCCTTGCAGTGGCAAACTAAGAGAAGTGCACTGGTGCCTGAAGGGGCTCCTGAGCCTCCTCTTCCCCTCCCCCCACTGCCACCCCATCCTGAGGACAGCTCCTAAGCCTCAGAGGTGCCTGAGAGAAAGAAACTGGCTCCCTCCGGGACCATGAGGCTGTGGGGGGGGGGAGCTCACCGGCCTTGGGCACACAGGGTCCGGGAGGCCTGTGCTGACTCCAGAGCTCTGGAAAGGTGGCCACAGGACGGAGTGTGTAAAACCCCAGAACCCTGGGCTTTGGGAACTTGGATTCCACAGAATGGGGGCACTCTAGACCAGGCCGGCAAATGGCTTCTAAAGGTATCTGGAGTAATGGATGGCCCTGAAGACGGGGCCCTGGAAGCGTATCACCCCATCCCTGGGGAGCCAAGTTTCTCTCAAAGTGGTATCCCTCAAAAGCAGAGCGGCAAACACTGCCTCCTAGACAGGGTGGTGTAGGAAGGGAGGCTCACTTTTCACTGTGTCTTTACATTTCTGCACCTAAGGGGACTTTTATCACAGCCTATTGCTCTTAAAGTGGCTTGTTTCCCTTTGAGAATGGGATTCTCCGCTGTGTAAGGGACAGGTCTTAAGTCAGGCTTGGAGGGCCTATGTCTCAGCCCCCACACAGGCTCGGCCAGGCCGCACTGGCTTCCTCCATGGCTGGGAAGGCTGAACAGGCCTAGCCACTGGCGATTGGCAGAGGCAAAGTGGCCCTGCAGCTGGCCTGCCCCCGTTTTCTATCGAAATACCATCAGGGCTTTTGCAAGGTCACTCAGCAATCTTGCTGGAACTGTCTTTTCTGGCAAACTGCCTGTGGAGAAGCAACACTGGGGCTCACTCAGTTCCTACAAAGGCCTTGGAAGGTGATTCGTATGGTTGTGGAGAAAGTACTGACTGGGAATTCAGAGCTGGGGCTCCTCCTGAGGGTCTCTGGGCTGGCAGCCTGGGGCGGGTGGTGTCATCTGGGCCATCAGATGGGTGGCTGAGGCGGCACCCAAGCTGCTTTCCATATCCCTTTCTTTATTTCTATGATTGGCTCAGGCTGGCTCTCTCCTACAGCCCCTCTTCCCCCCTGATACTGAGGTTTGCAGTCAGAGCCTACACTTGCTAAGCAGGTACTCTACCATTTAAGCCATGCCTCCAGCCATTTTTAAATTAGTTATTCTTCAAATCAGGTCTTGCGTTTTGGTGATTTTGTTTTTTGTTTTGTCGGTCGTGGGGCCTGAACTCTGGGCCTGGGCGTTGTCCCCCAGCTCTTCAGCTCAAGGTGAACGCTCTAACACTTGAGTCACAGAGCCATTTCCAGCTTTTTCTGTTTATGTGGTGCTGAGGAATTGAACCCCAGGGTCTCATGCAGTTGAGACAAGCACTCTACCACTGAGCCCTGGTTGACTGGGACTGGATCCTCCTTACTCTTCCCAGGTAGCTGGAATCTCAGGTGTGTGCCACCATGCTTAGCTCCAGAGGTGACTTTTTATTTAAAGTTTGCAGGATAGAAATATGTGACAAATAGGGCTGGGAAGGTGGCTCAGTGGTAGAGCAAGTGCATGCCAGCCGCCCTCCTCTGCGAGGACCCAGAGCAGGATCGCAGTGCGCTGCAGAGCCTCCCTCTGACCTGCCCTTCATGGCCAACTGGAGGCTGCCCTGGCCACTTACCAGGCAGGGACTCAGAACTGCTTATGGTACAAGTCTGTATCACAGGAACAAAGCCTCGCTTGTACACAATGGTGATTGTAAGCAGAATTGTGAAAGGGAAGTCGGGCGTCCCCTGTCAGGTGCTGCGGTTTGCTGTGGTTTGCTGAGCCCGTTTTAAACTGATGATCTTTGCTTGAATTACACTTTCTACTAAAGGAACCTGGTTCAACACAGGGTAGGAAGAGGCCTATAAATATTATTTTGGAAAGCGTCCAAGGCGTTTATAGCAACTGTACAGTTCTTTCCAACAGACACAGCCACTTCCATGTAACAAAGTGTTTTTCATCTTCAGGACAGGAAGTGTGACGCCAAGGGTGGCTTGGCTCTGCCAGCCAGGCCTTGTGCCCTCGGGAAGGTCATGGGCATGAGCAAGGCAATGCCCAGGAATCTGGGCAAAGCCACGGGCTGAGGGATTAAAAAGAACTTTGGTCTTTCTCAGGCCTGGAGTCCAGAAGCCTGGAGCCAGGTGTGTTCCAGGGAGGATGCTCTCTGTCCTTCCAGCTTCTGGGGTCTGGGCTGATGAGGATGCCCCTCGGACCCTGCCTTGGCTTCAGTGTCTGTGTCTCCTTCCCCTTCTGTAAAGACTCACTCCTATTGATTAGTGTCAACTACCCATTACGAGCTTGCCTTTACTGATTACCTGCCCGGGCCCCTCCCAGTTCTGAATGGGGCTGTAGCCTCGGGTGCCACATGTCCAGTGTGTATTCTGGTGACGCTTGGCAGAGCCTGGAGAGGCCCACAGCAACCGTCTGTCCTTACATCGGGGAAGAACAAATGTGGCCTTTTCATCTTCAAGTCCAGGCTCGTGACAATGTGAAGGGCTGAGCACTTCCCAGCTCTAGTTAATGGAGGAAGCAGAAAGCAGGTAGAGCCAGTTCCTGGAATATTCTAGTGGGCAGAGTGTCCTCTGGCACAGGTAAAGAGGGTGGCAGGGTCATGGCACGTGGCTGGACTCCACAGCCCTGTTCTTCAAGGGCATTGAATGGCCTGGACAGACCTTTTAGTAGCTATCTTTCCTATGAGCAAACGTGATTTGCCCCTTTATTGGGAAATATCTGTGGGTTGACATTAGCTGGTAGACTCAGGGTTAAAATTCATGGCAAAAAGCTAATGAATGTGCACTGGCCGATGGCAAAGTCCCGGGGGTGGGAGGTGAGGAGCGGTGGGTTAGGAGGGACACACCTGCCTCTTGGTCTAGGGGAGGCTTTCTTGACAGCCCTCATGCCCATCACAAACTACATTTTGGACACGTGGTGGTTTACAAGAGCCTGATCTGTATTCTGAACGAAGGGCCGAACCAACAATTCTAGACAAGACTGTTTACAGAACAATCTCCTCACAACAGGACTCCTGATTTACAAGCCTTAGAGCTCAGTAATCCATTTGGTAGGTTGAGGCATGGTGAGTTTGGACAGGTCCCTTGGGGCCCCTCCACTTATCATGAAATTCCTGGTTAAAAAAAATAATAATCCTGCTGATAGCTCTGTTGGAGACCAAGGCAGACACAAATAACACCTTTAAAACAAAACACTTGTGGTAGGATGTCAAGGACAAGTTGACTGGGTCAAGATCTCAGGCTCCTGGACAGAGAGCCTTTAGGTGGGCACACCACTATGATGTGTCCATGCCGTTTTCTTGTGTTTGTGGAGAATGAGAGAGCGAGGAAGAGCGAGCAGCTTCCGGTCACGCCACCTCCTGCCTTGCTATGAGCACCTCACCCCTCGAGTCTGGTTCCCTGCTGGGATCTTTCCTTCCAAGGTTTTGCAGCTGGAAGTCAAATGGACCTGTGGTCCAGGCCGAGTCCGTGTGGACTTCAGAAGCAGAGCATTCTCTTGGGGAGAGCCCCTTCTCCCTGCACCCTGGGGCCCCAAAGTTCATGGAACCCAGGGAGCAGCACTTCCAGTGTGCGGATGGAGCTGTCCTGAGCACTTGAAAATGCAGAGCAGGTATGGCTGGGATGCTGAACTTCCTGTCCATTTTGGTGTTACAGTCTGTCCTGGCTTGAGCAGCCAGCACCAGTGAACAGGGAGACCGTAGGCTGTGCATCCTGGCAGGAGCCAGGACATGTCCTCCTTGCCTGGGCGCCTACAGTGATCATTTTTGATGATCTGAGTCTTCATGGGAGGGGATGACAGGCACTGGTGGGCAGAACTGGGCCACGGGCTTTCCTCCCTTCTAAGAGGCGTCCATAGCCTCTGCCATACTACCAAAGAGGGGCGGCCTGAGGGCTGAAAGAGCAGCAGGCTAGGGGATCAGACGTGTGACCACATGGGGCGGCTACCCCAGAAACCTGCATCTCTGACCAGCATCAGAAACAAATTCAGCTGGGTGCCGGTGGCTCACACCTATAATCCTAGCTACACAGGAGGCTGAGATCAGAGGACCACAGTTCAAAGCCAGCCCAGGCAGAAAAGTCTGTGAGATTCCTATTTCCAATTAACCACCAAAAGCCAGAAGTAGATCTATAGCTCAAGTGGTCGAGCAAAATAAAGCTGTGAGCAAAACAAAGCTAAGGTATAGAACCCCCGGCCCCGAGTTCAAGCTCCAGGACCAACACAAAAAACACAAACAGGAAACATTCTTTCTCCCAGAGGACTGTGTTTGGGACCTTTCCTACTGCCCCTGACCAGTTTGGTGACAGGGCAGGGGAAGGAGTCCAGAGCCTCTGAGCTGCTGCTGGTAGACCACGGGGCACTGGACTCCCCAGCTCGCTCCTGCAGCAAGCTGCTGGGCCCATCCTGCCAGCTGGCTGGCTCAGGAGAGCACTTCAGCCTGGGTCTGTGCTCCTCTAGCCTCCACCCCGCACTGCCATGCTGCAGCAAGGCTGGCTCTGGACACATTGTGGGAGTTTGAGTGAGGTCGTGTCTGTCAGCAGGAGATGCAGAAACCAGAGCTGCATCCTGACCAGTCTCGGGCCCGATGCTTCCTGCTTCTGTACTGAGTCTGGGATAAGCTGTCAGAGGACCTTAGTCCAAGGACGTGTGGCCACTGCCAGGACACGTGATGACTGTCACACTGCTGGGTGCAGCAGAGGAAAACAGGGCAGCTTCCACAAAAAGCCATAAAGACTTTATAGCTTGTTTCACACTGCAGGCGAGGTTTTTACAGCTGTGATGGCCTGAGCCCATGGTGGTCCTGGGACTGAGTCCTACGAACAACCCACAGCTCAGCAGCTGCCCGCTCTGGGGTGACTCTAGGAAAACAAAATGGTGAGTGGGTAAAGCAAAAACAAGCAGCTCCCAAGAGCGGTTCCAACAACTCCAAGCAATGAATGGGGTTTACTTCTGAATGGGAAAGATCAACTAAGAGGAAGAGGCCTAAAAACTCAAGCAGGCATCTGGGCCTCTGTGGTGGATGGGCTGGACAAGAGTCCAGCCAGAGCTCCAGGCAGGCCTGGAAGCTGGCTATGTCATGGAGACAACTTCAGACATGAGTTGCAGGAAGCTCAGCCTTCTTGTGGTCAGCCCAGTCAGACTCTTGCTGAGATTCCATTTTTCCTAGATGTGAAGCAGAAGTGCTCTGAGGTACGGCTCATCCGGGAGGCCTGAACTCCGGTTCCAAAGCTTCCAGATCCCAGAGCACAGCTGCATCATTGTTAATTGGTCCCCAGGCCCCAGCAAGGCAAGACTGCTTTCTCAAAACCACCCAGGCTCTCACCGGAGGAAGATGAAAACTGCTCTGCTGAGACAAGAAGCGCGGGCGGAACCCAGCTCCACTCCCAGCCTGCCTCAAAGCTAGCACTGAAGATCAGAATCTGACCTCACCCACAGGAAGCCCTGCACCCAGCCCTCCACACCCTGGCCCTTCTCACCACCCACATCTTTGCAGAACCTTAGGGTTATTTCAGGAAAAAGAGTGTACCAAGCTCACAGTCTACCTAGTGGCAGTAAATCCTGAAAATCAAGCCCAAGCTTCCAGAAAGAAAGGCACAATATGAACATGCATCTTTCATGGCTGATTGTCTATTCTGTGTGGATGGACCCACAGCAGGTCCCAGGGCTGAGCTGCACCGAAATGTCTGCGCTCTGGGCTCTTCCATTAGGAAGGCAGGACCCCTTACCGCCTCCTAGATGTTCCACTGGCCGGAGTGCCTGAGTCTTTCCTGGGCCTTTCCTTGCCCTGGGCAGGACCTCGGGAGCAGACGAGATGCGATGGGGCACTTGAACCCTTCTTCCCTCTCCTCCAGTCCCAGGTAGTGGGAACCGAGGACTCAGAACAGGACCAGGCCCTGGCCTGTGCTGAAACTCTATGCCTTCAACTTCCAGGGGATTTTAATCTTCCGAAAAGGTAAACAAACTTCCCCAACGACAACACGACAGAACTGTCGTTGGTAGTGAATGTGTCCTCTTTAGGGAAAGCACCGCACCCCTATGTGACCGGTGATGTGCTTGCCAGGAGTCCCGAGGGCTGTCTCCCCAACCTTCTGCTCTGGGAATTGATCCAAGGAAAGAATCTGAAGTGTGGAAAGAAGCCCTGCTGACTCCAAATATCCACTCCAGTTCAGTATTGCTGGTCTTGGGGAAGAATGTAAACAAGCCAGTGGCCAGCAGGAGGTTAAGACTGTGGGAAATTCCCTGTGGGTAACCATAAAAAGTTGAAAAGCAATGATTATCAAGCATCAGTGTACATGTATCTATCCATGTGTATGGTAGTGTGGTCTGTGAGGTAACTCCAAAAGATATAAAATTATGTATACATACATGAAAATGACTATTGTTTGACCTACAAGATACTCAAAAATATGGCAAAAAATCTCATGGTTTCTTTGAGCCACGTAATTCTAATGACTCTCCCCTCCCCTCCCCTTCTCTCCCCTCCCCTCCTGTTCTCCCTCTTCCCCTTGCCTATCTTTTTCTCCCTCTTTTGTCCCCTCCCCTCCTTCTTCCTACCCTTGCCTCTCCTTTTCTCCCCTCCCCTCTTTTCTAGCCCTCCTTGCCTTGTTCCCTCTTCGCTTTCCTTTTTCCAAATCCTATAATGAGCATATTATAATGACAACTCTTCTAAGGTACTGGCTTCCTTGTGCTCATTGCCTTCTGCTTTATCCTGTTGAATTCCATCATCCCATGTGTTGTTCCATGCAGCAAGACCGAATTACTGCACGAGGCTCACACAGACAGGAGAGACAGGAGGGTCTCCGTGCCGAGCACCGGTCTAGCTGGGGCCCCTCCTCGTGATTCCACCGGGTGAAATCTCTGTTCTTTCTGACCATCGTGCACTTCCTAGGAGCAGTGTCCACACTTCTGGTCACACCCTGGAGATGGCTGTGGGGCCACTTGCTGTAAGCACAGCATCAGGAATCTCTGAGCCTTGGTGCTGAGCAGCTTTGGCCCTGGCCAAAATCAGACCTTTACAACATGGGTGCCTTTCCCCCCATGTGAGCACTTCCTGTGACAGTCATCCACCATGGCTTCAACCTCCAGCCCGGGAGAGCGTGACACACCCATGCACCCATGGTGGGTGGCAGGGAGTGGCAGGGACAGAGCCCAGGAGTCGAAGGGCACATGAGGGAGGAACCCAGCCAGGAATCCCGGATTTAGTACATCCACAAACAGGACTACAGGGAGGGATGAGGCCTGCGCCGGACCCCAGTGTCTCACGGCAGCGACAAGCGCTATCCCGCTACCCTCTGGTCTATACTGAGAGCTAAAGTACCTGTTCGCCCACGGATGGGACAGGCGGATGCATCCAGGATGCCAGCCACATAAAGACATGTGCAAGAACCAGGCTCAGGGGCCCTGCTGGCCAGTGCTCTCAGTGAGCAGAGACCACGTACGGAGCCCCCCGGGCATGCAGAGACCAGGCACGGAGGCCCCCGGGCATGCAAGACGCTGGGGGGTGTGGTAGAAGGGCTGCGGTGGAAATGCAAATGGCAGATGCAACAAGGACCCCCTGCCCATGAGCAGCTGGCCGGCCAGAGCACCCCACGGCGGCATCTTCTGCCCCCACTTTCTCACAGCACCCAGAGCTACAGACGTCTGGGCAGCAAGCATGTAGATCCAGAAGCCAAGGTTGGATGAGGTTGACTTGCAAAGGCTGAATGATGGACCAAGACAAGGGCTGGTGGCTCTCACCTGTAATCCTAGCTCCTAGGAACCAGTATTTCCAGTCATGGGCACTTCTGTGGCATGCAGTGGCATATCCCAGTGGGGTTCTGGCTGCACTGGGAAAATGTTTCCCTGCACTGCCCAGGCTGGTCCTCCTACCCCAGGCTCTGAGATTACAGGTGTGAGCCTCCATATCTGGCCTACTGAGATTACAGGCGTGAGAGACCTACTGATATTTGAAGTGTGACTGACCATTTTTATGTGTTTATTTAGCATTTCTCTTTTATGACTATTCAAATCATTTGTCCCCTTCTTTACCATGTTCATGGCCATCTTGTTATTGATCTATGAGTATTCTTCACCTAGACACAGGTGCAGCTACTTACAAGTGTTTTCTCCACACCCATAAGTTCTCTATATGTTGTTTTTTTGTTCACTTGATGGTGTTTTTCCCAAAGCAAAAGTTTTACATTTATTAGGTTTTCCTTTTATGATTTATACTATTTTGTCTTGTTTGGCTCATTAATATTATGGAATAACCTTAATTGATATGTCAGTATTGAAGCAGCCTTGTTTTCATAATGAATTCCACTTGGTAATAGCATGTAATCTTTTTAATATACATGTCAAGTTATAATGCTTTATTTTTTTGTGGTGCCAAGGACTGAACCTAAAACCTCACACTGATAGGTGAGCACTACCACCGAGCCACACCTTTGTATGAAGGGTTCGACTTTGCAGCTTTCTTTTCCTCAGTATAATCTTTGAATGTGTTGATGTTCTGGTAGAACAACTGTTTAGAGGTTCACTTTCCATTACAGATTTCTGGCATGGTTCTATTGTAGTCTGTGTTTTTTTTCTTTGGTTCTCACAGGCCTGCTGAGACTTGCTTCACAGCCTGGGGTGTGTGCCATTTGGGTAGTATCATTCGAGTGGGTTTGGTGGGTGTCCTGCAAGTGTCCATTGGATTCTGTTTGTTGAGAGTGTCTTTGATCCCCTGGCTTGTTATTTTATCAACTTGTGAGAGAGGGGTTTTAAGCCTTCAGCTATAACTGTAGAGCTGACTACATTTCTTCCAGTTCTGTCCATTTTTAACTCATGCATTTGTTAGCTCTGTTGTCAGATGTGTAGACATTAGGGGTTTCTGTGTCACAGTGGTCAGTTGACATTTGCATCGTTATGTGAAGTCCTTCTGTCTCTGACAATTTTTTTCTGATCTAGGATCGCTGTTATCTGATGTAACATAAGCACTTCTGATTTCTTTTGGTTACTGTTTTTGTGATAGGTCCTATGGCATTCTTTAAATTTCACCTTGCTCATATTATACAACAGAGTGAGTTTCTTATAGATACCACATGTTGGGGCATTGTTTTTAGTCCACTCCTACAATTGTCATATTCTAATTCTATTTAGGTTGCTTACATGTAATGTAGTTGCTGACATATTAGGACTTATGTCTTCCGTCTGACTTTTTATAGGTTTCTATCTTATTTTTATTTTGTTTCTTCTCTCTGATTTTCTGCCTTTGTAGGCAATTTTTAGAATTCTGTTTTTGTGTTGTCTGCAGAGTTTGTGTGTGTGTGTGTGTATCCTTATGGCTTTCTTGGTGATTGCTATAGGCATAGTTAGCCTTGACTTACCATGGCCCAGCAGGAGGGTTTCATGTAAAACTTGCTAAGGATCATGGAAGAAGAATTTGAGGGAAAGGTGTGGCAGTGGGAAGTGGCTGGGAGACAGATGTTACTTAGTGGTCATTTTCTAGGTCTCACCCCTTTGTCCCGAGTTCTCTCCTGAATGGTTCTTCCTGTCCCTTGCTAAGTCTTCTCCATGGCCCTGTCAGTTCCTGGCCAGATTTCCTCGTATCCTTGGATTCAAGCCCACTGTGCAGGGCACCCTCCCAGCAGTGATGAACCATGGCGTCTCTCTTCCCAAAATAAAGACAGGCCTTCTGGCCCGAGTTGCTTAGTGCTGCTAACCTCTGGCATTTTGGTGGTGGACATATCATATGGCATAAAAGAATGCTTTCCCTCTAAGTTGTTCTGCAAGTCTAGAGCACACTTCTCTATCTCATATGAATGTCGTGTCTTCTGTTCCAGAGCACATGGGATCACAGCCTCTGCATAGGAGACTTCAGACAGCAATGCCAACATTCTTTCTGAGCCTGTCCACCTCAGGCCTGGACCCCTGACCCGGGTGCCCTGCACAGGTCTGGAAAGCAGGTCTAATGGACCTTCCTCCAAGCAGCCACACCCCAAGGAGGTCTGAGTCTGATGAGGACTTTGAAGCTACTGTTCATCTGCTGGGCAGATTAGAAGGAACAGAACTGGCTTTATCCTTCCATTCTGTCATTGTAGAGTCTTGACATATCAAAAATCTAAAGAGATCAGCTTTGAGGACCATAAAACCAACACTGTAGGTTTTTCTTAATCCCTTTTTACCAGGTCTGTGCAAAGTGTGCTGATTGTGTTTGATGGAAGAAGTCAGGCTGGGTTCATGGAACTCTTAGTTGGGAAGAAGACATCTTCACAGTGCCGGCTGCCATACTGATGGGCTGTCTGTCTGGGTGTGGCAGGACCCATCCCTCTGCAGCCACAGAGCCCCTCATGCCCAGAGCTGTGCTGCAGGCCAGGCCTGGGACTGTGTAGAGATTTGGGCACAGTGCCTCATGCTCCTAAGAGGCAGAATTACAGTCAAACAAGGTGATGTCAAACAAACTTCAGAACGTGGACCTGAGAGACTTTGGCTGCTCCTGCTTTTAAAAAAGCACTCATAATTTTGAAAATGGGATGTGAATTTGTCACCTTGCCCAGGAGGCTCAGACAACCCCTCTTGCACCTCTCTGTACACACCTATGAACTCTAGTGTCAAAATCCTGGAGCCCCAAGCCCTGAAATCACACATAGGTGTAACAGCTGCTGAGCGGTGGCCACTGCATGTGCTGGCCATGGTGTGTGCTAATGACTATGCGCTGATGACTGTAGGTTCTGGTGATGGCATGTGCTGGAGATGGCATGTGCCGGTGACAATGTGTGCTGCTGATGGTGTGTGCTGGTGATGGTGTGTGCCGGTGATAGTATATGCCAGTGACAGTATGTGCTGGTGTACATGTATGCTGGTGGCAGTGTGTGCTAGTGACGGTGTGTGCTGGTGATGGTGTATTCTGGTGATGGTGTGTGCTGGTGATGGGGTATTCTGGTAATGGTGCGTGCTAGTGAGTGTGTGTGCTAGTGACAGTGTGTGCTGGTGATGGTATGTGCTGGTCATCCTGGGATGAAAATATTGTAAATCAGAAATAACATGTACTACATCTAACCTATTAACCCTCAGAGCTTCGCCTAGCCCACTTTAAATGTTAGATCACAGCTGACTAGCCATCTTACACAGCCTGTGTGCAACTGATTGGATGATGCACTGGAGGTGAAAAGTGGAACATTGTAAAGGTGCACTGTCCTACGTCTGAAACAGAAAACCCTACCTCAAACCGTCTCTAGCCAGGGACTGTCTTGGTATAGCCCTCCTTAGTCCCCAGTTTCTTACAAGAGAGATTCCAACCCCTCCTCCCCCATTCCCACCACCCCCAGACTCTGTCTTTTGTAGGCCAAGGAAGTGATGGAGATCTGGGGCCCACCCAAGATGCCCCGGGAAGGTTCTGGGCCCCAAAAGACCATAGCAGGACCAACAGTCAGGGTGGTCAGGACCCCATCTTGGGAGGACACAGGACACAGATAGAAAGTTGAGGACCAAGTTAATCACCAATGGCCAGAGAACTGCCTTGGAGTCACCCAAGACCCAGAACCTTCCAGGTGGGTGCGCCACCTGTCAGGAAGGTAGTCCTCCTGCTCTACACTGGCCCTATGGGACGGGCCCAGCCTCACCCCATGGACCTCTTGGGTGGCCTTTCTGTGTCTTCGGTGGTGAACCAGGAAACGTGAGTGATGCTTCTGAATCTGTGAGCCATTCTAGTGAACGACTGGTGGACTACAGGCACAGGTGCAGGGACAGAGACCCAGGCACTAGAAACAAGGCCTCGGTGCGACCCAGCACTTATGCTCCCAGCAGACACAACTCCAGGGATTTAGTGCCGAATCGTACTGAACAAAGGAGAATCAGAAAACTGGTTGTCATGGGGGAAAAAAAGCCCTCTATGGATGGTGTCATAAAGGTTGTAAGTGGAGAAATAGAACGGCAGAAAGAGAGGGTGGGTGGTAAGAGAGTGGAGGAGGGAGGGATTTGAGAAACAAGAGAGGAGGTCTTTGGTGTCTCTTGGGCCCCACTCTGATGATCTCATCAACACTCCTCTTCAGAGGAGAGTATGCACACCTCCACAGGGATTTCAGACCGTGAACCTGGGAAGGGCGTCATTCCATCACAGCAGCGAGCATGCAGAACAGTGCTTGGGTTCCCACGGCTCCTCCTTCCTGCCTCAGCTTTGCCTCGGCGCTGGCTGCAGGGCTGTGCTTGTGGCTGAAAAGCCACAAGCTGTCAGTGAGCCCCACTTGTCCCCACTCAGGTGACAAGCATTCGCAGAGTGTGGTCTGGCCCCTGCCCAACCCAGGCTGCACAGGGCATGGGGGGACTGTGGCCATGCAGGCTTTTCCTGATGTAGTTATGCCCCATAGCACCCAGACTGTAGGGAAGCCTGTCATCCCCAGCCTGACCAGTATGACAGTGGTCCTGTGAGAGCTCAGAGATTTTTCTTAAGGATCATCACAGGGTGAGTGTGTAAAACAGCTTTCATTCTGTAGCCAGTTCACAATGTGTTATCAGACTTGCTCTCATGGTCAGCTCTGGGATTCCCCAAAGGTGGTTATTAACCTTTGGGAGACAGATGAATCCTTTGCAGTGTCCGCCTCAGTCCTTGGTGGGGCTGCAGAGCTGCAGAGCTTACTCCCTGACTACAGCAGAAGCCTGAATAAACAAATTGCTCAATCCAACTCTACCTACAGGGCTGGGAATGTGGCCTAGTGGCAGAGTGCTTGCCCAACATGTGTGAGGCCCTGGGTTCGATTCCTCAGTACCACATAAACAAACAAACAAACAAAAAACCAAGCTACCAACAAGTAGCTGAATAAACAAATTGCTCAATTCAAACTCTACTAACCAATAGCTGTGTAAACACATTGTGTGATGGAATATCATTTCTCTATCAAAAAAAAAAAGGAATAAATTCCTGCTACTCGTTACAACTCTGATGAACTTTGGGAACACTACACTATGCTCACTGAAGGAAGACGCTAGACACCAAAGTTCACGTGTTGTACAACCCTTTTTATAGGAAATGTATGAAACAGCCAAACCCACAGAGATGCACAACAGTGGTGGCTAGTGGCTAGAGAAGGAGTGGAAAGTGGTGGCTGAACGGTGTTCTCCTGAGGGGATGAGAATGTCTGGAGACTGGAGAGAGGCCCCGGGAGCACCCAACCATGTCTGGTCCTTGCATTGGAGGTGTTTACTTGGTGGTGTGCATGTCACCCTGGGAAATGAGTAAGAAGCGGCATCTCTGGGTGAGCCAGCCCTGTCCGCCGTAGATGCCCAGCATTGCTTCTGACTGCAAAGCAAGCTGCCAGCCTCCCCTCTGCACTGCCTGCACTCTTGCTCTGCTGCCTTGCCTGGGAGCTTGCAGACAGGGCCTCAGACAAACTTACCTTCCTGATCCGACCTGAGAGTTGTCGGGGCACCTCCCTCTCTGCATCTCCTCCAGCCTTCACCCTGCAGGCCTATACACCATTGTCTTTTGGTGCTTGCAAGGTCCTGACTGACAAAGTGCAGCTCTACCTGCCCTGGAGGAGCATGTGACCCCAGGGGCCTATTCAATAGGACATCCAGAGAGAATCACTTGGCTTATGGCTTGGGGCTCCGGGTGCCAAGGATGGCAATGGAGAGTTCCCACCAGAGCTCCTCATCAGACCTCTCTGTGGTAGGCCAATCAGTACCTGAAAGTAGACCCGTCAGGCCACCAGGCAGCAAATGGGGTCTGCAGAGCTGCGTCTGCTCCACTTATTCTATCTCCCAGTCTGCAGGCCACTTCACCCATCCTCCTTCCCTCTGCAGACCCAGAGGGCAGCCCTTGCTTCTCTCTTCTGCCTTTGTCTTTGGGAGCCACTCACAGGAAATGCTTGTTACCCGTGCCAGAAGCCAGGCTTCCCTACTAGGACCCACCTGTCCCCAGCCCTCGGTGGGTGGAGTGCTCATGCAGGCATCCGTGCACGTCAGCAAAAGCAGAATAGTTAATGACTGTGACTCAGTTAGAAGGCTCAGTCATGTCTGGATCTGCCAGACTTTCCAGCTCACTGGCCAAGTGTGAGATGAGCTGCCTGGCTCACGTCTGTCTCCCTGGGGCCGGCTATCCATGGGCTTTGGATAGACAGAGCCACTCCAGATTTTCAACTGTCAGTACCCCAGGCCATCTTTCAACACGTCTCCTCACGCACACTCACAGCCTGGAGCGAGGAGAGCCTTGCGGAGTGAGCGGTCCCTTTCCCTCTGTTGATAAAAGAATGTGGTGTGCAGGCAGTGACCCACAAAACCCCGCTAGATTCTTGGAAGAGAAAACATTGTGTTCCTCCAGATGTGTTGAAACATTAACTCTAAAAGTAGCCAAAGTATTTTGGAAGGAGAGGGAGTTTTTGTTTTTCCTTTCAGGCAACAGTTATTCGCTGTGCCAGTTCCAGAACGAGTAGGGCAGGGGTCCTGCCCCAGGCTCGGGGCACAGACTCGGCCATCTGGGGCAGCGATTGCACTCCAGAGGTGTGAGGCTGGGCGTTTGTTCTGTAGGCTCTGTAGAAGCCAAGAAGAACTCTTCGTGGATTTAAACTGAGGTGCCAGAGGCATGGGTGGGGCCGACTCATACTGGGACCGTGGCCCACCGTCCTGTGGAGAGGCTTCACGGTGGCCTCCGGCCTCCACAGAGGCCTCAGGCGAGCTGGAGCCTCACGGGACACCGAGGCACGAGCCTGTCCCACTCACGATGGATGGGGTGGAGTCAGGGGGAAAGGATTGAAGCCCAAGATGAGACAGGAAGCTCCTGGATGCCCCCAAGGGGGGGGCTGCATCCGCATCTTCAGGGTGCATCTGCCCTCCCCCCTCCCCCCCAGGTGATTTCACATCACCTCAGCCGCAGTGCTCCACGGCAGTCTTTGTGTCCCCTCTGGGATGTGGAGTGGAAAGCAGAGCTACGCCACCCGGGGCTCCCGGGAAAAGCAGAGCCTACCGCCCGGCGTGCCCCGAAGAAGGCAGAGCCACACTGCCCTGCATGCCAACCACCCGTGAAGCCAACCACCTGAGGTGTCCCATGAAGCTGTGCTGCCCGGCACACTCTGAAGTACTCCTGGCACAGAAGGAGCACCACCCTCTCTGGCAAGCTGTTTTCACGCTAATCAGTCTGTTTCCTTTTAAGCCTTTACACATCTTCAGTACCCGGGAAGGCCCGTTGCCAACTCTGACACCACGCTCTCTGCTCTGCCCCCTTTGCGCAGCCCAGCATGGGGCAGGCCACGCTCTTGCTCAGAGCGGCGGCTTTGAAGGATGGGACTCGTCCTTGGCTGTTCTAGCTGGATCCACGGGCTTCAGACACCAGGTACCTGCAGCAGGGCTGCAGATCTGGGGGAAGCCTGACCCCGCGCACAGGGGGCCCATCCTGCAGCCAGGCCCCTCAGCCGTCTCTCATGGGGCTGTCAAACAGGGTGCACTGAGGGCACCTGACCCTGAGTGTCTGGGCAGTGGTAAGCAGGCCTCGAGGGAGGTGAACCTTCCTGCATTGCATTCCCAGGCTGCCCAGCTCCCAGCAAAGCACCGGGAAGGGCACTCACTCAGAGGACTGGCCATGTGGCTCGGGAACTGGCTGGCTATCCACATCCCAGTTCTATCTGCACAGCCCCTGGTATCGCACACAACCACCCACCTCATACACGGGCTCCTGCCACCTGCCCGCGTCTCCCCATGTGGGGAGAGGCACTGGGTCTCCAGGAGGGCAGGAACCTGCCAGGAAGGCCGAGCTCAGCCCTGCTCCGGGGCAGAGGTCTGTGTGCTCCATCTGTTGGCTGCCAGATGTCTACATAGAACAACCCAGGTGGTTCTCTGTGTGACATCCATGTGAGATGGGTCTTGGTGAGTCTTTGCCTCTGAGTCAGGATGCCCATGTCCCAGGGCTGAGTCCCTGGAAAGCCCAGGCCTGGCCAGAGCGGCCTGGGAACCTGTATTCCACTCATGGCTCCAGGACCTGCTCAGTGCTGAGGACCTGCAAAGCAGGCTCAGGGAGCAGGGATTGGACATGGTGATCCCGGGGTTTTCCTTCAGCAGCTGGGGTATGAGACTGGTGACTTGGGAGCCCAGTCAGCTGTTTGTGTTCTGGACAGAAAGGTTGGATTCTAGGCAGGGGCTGGAGTCCTACGTGCACTGACCATGGGTTCTAGGCAGGGGCTGGAGTCCTGTGTGCTCTGATCATGGGTTCTAGGCAGGGGTGGAGTCCTGTGTGCACTGATCATGGGTTCTAGGCAGAGCTGGAATCCTATGTGCACTGATCACGGGTTCTAGGTAGGGGTGGAGTCCTGGGTGCACTGATCATGGGTTCTAGGCAGGGACTGGAGTCTTGTGTGTACTGACCATGGATTCTAGGCAGGGGTGGAGCCCTGTGTGTACTGATTATGGGTTGTAGGCAGGGGTGGAGTCCTGTGTATGCTGATCATGGGTTCTAGGCAGGGGCTGGAGTCTTGTGTGCACTGACCATGGATTCTAGGCAGGGGTGGAGCCCTGTGTGCACTGATCATGGGTTCTTGGCAGGGGTAGAGTCCTGGGTGCACTGACCATGGGATCTAGGCAGGGGTGGAGCCCTGTGTGCACTGAACATGGGTTCTAGGCAGGGGTAGAGTCCTGGGTGCACTGATCACAGGTTCTAGGCGGGGGTGGAGTCCTGGGTGCACTGACCATGGGATCTAGGCAGGGGCTGGAATCCTGCATGTGCTGCCCACTTGTGAGGAGGCATGGTGGTTGTTGTACCTCAGGGCCTGTCTTCAAGTCATCTGAGAGAGGTGGAGACTACACTCGTTCCCTTGTGTGTATTACCCGGGGTCTGTACTGATATGTCACATAGGCACTGCTGACCAGCTCCATTAATGAAGATCTAGACTGAGATGGACCCCAGCTCCCTGGCCTTTTTAGGGGTGACCTAAATGCCAGGCTCTCATGGACTCCCTTGCCCGTTCCAGACCCTGGGATAAATGGAACTGCAGTGAGGAGGTCCCTGCCACAGTTCCCTCTGGATAATGTAGCAAGATTCGAAACACCTTTCCTCAGTCGTGCACTCTAAATACTCCAGGTGAGGCAATGTAGCCTTGACCTCCACGATGCGTGGAGGGGTGAGATGAAATAACTGTTTAGTGGGAGAATTCACTCAGGTGTGTGTGTGTGTGTGTGTGCATGCGTGCGCATGTGCGCACACTCTCGTGTGTCTCTGTGAACCACAGTCCACTGTGTGAAGGGTATGTCCTCTAATCACCACTGTCCTCCTCAGGGGACGTGAGCAGCGAGGGGTTAGCACTATGACAAGCAGACTCTAGTTCAGCATATTTTGCCAAGCAATGCCACGGACCCAGCCTGTCACTCTGCCAATCCAAGTCTGTCTCAGTTCAGCTGGTACCACTGGCTGTGCCTTGCACCTGTTTCCATATTTGGCACACAATGAAATGCCCGTGAGGTATGGTGACCATCATGGTCAAGATCATGACGTGTCTGCCATCCACAGAACTTCCTCTCCCTGGCTCCTTTCCTGTCCCTATTTCCTTTCTGTCACTTCAGAGCAATTCACAGGCTCTGGAATTCGATAAGAATGGCAGAGTACTTTCACTTCCTGACCTTGTCCATGCACTATCATTTTGAGAGTCATCTAGTAATGTATTCCTGTTAAAATGCTGCTGGATGGGCCACTTGTAACTTTAACTACTAGCCTGACACTGGACATTCTGGTTGCTTCCAGATTTTGGCACAGTAAAGCTTCTGGGAATATTTGTGTTCCAGTCTCTGTGTGGGCAAACCCAGAAAAGGAATGTGTAAGAGGAGAGCTCGTGTTCACCTTGTTAAAAAAAACTGCCAAGTGATTTTCCAAGTGGTTGTTGCTTCACCCTCGGCCAACATCCTGGTCAACACTTACATGGTCTTGTTTGCAACTTCAGTCCTTTGGTCAATTTGCAATTCTCGTAATAGTTTTCCTTTGCATTTCCCTAATGACTAAATGACATTCGGCATTGTTTGTGTTTCACTGCTATCCACACATCCTCCCTGTTTGCTGCTTCTTCACAGAGCAACCTACCTTATTACTGGGTTGTAAGACTTCATATTTTAGATCAAAGTCCTTGTTAGGGACATTCTGCAAATATGTCCCCACGCAGCTGCTGGCTTTTCTTTTTTTTAAAGAGTCTCTTGAAAGACCAAAGACTTAAGTTAGCCGGGCACTGGTGGCTCACGCCTGTAATCCTAGCTACTCGTGATCTGAGGATCAAGGTTCAAAGCCAGCCTGGGCAGGAAAATCCATGAGACTCTTATCTCCAATAAACCACTAGAAAGCCGGAAGTGGTGCTCTAGCTCAAGTGGTAGAGCACTCGCCTTGAGCTGAAGAGCTGAGAGACAGTGCCCAAGCCCAGACTTCAAGACCCACGACCGACAAAAACAAAAACAAAGGGTTAAGTTAATGAAATTCAGCTTACTGGTTTTTTTTTCATGTTTTACAAGCTGAAAGTCACTATGATTTTAGCTTATATTCATTTTAGGAGTTATGTGAGCCATATGCTCAGATTACGCTCACTTCAAGTTGATCTTCACATTGAGAATGGGGATATCTCAATGGTCTAGCCTCTCCTGATTAAACAACTGCTCTTCCTTTCAAACTGCCAAGTCCCCCGGCCATGCACAGACGGTTCTGTTCCTGGGCTCTTTTTCTTCCTTTGTTTCTGTTGCAGTTCTGTGGATGGAATCCAAGACCTCACACGTGCTAGGCCAGCACTTCCTATGAGTCACATCCCAATCCCAGCTCTGTCTCTGATAAGCTTTAAAATCGAGGACAGTAGACCCTTGCTATCCATAGTATGTACATAGTTACAGGAGTCTGCCACTGAGGGAAAAAAAAAAAAAAACATGCTCAGGACACAGAGTTCATTCTGTATTTTGGTGATTGATTCATTTTTCCAAATAGCTTCAACTTCTGCTAAAGATATGCCACCCATCAACAAACCTAGAATGTTCACTTCAGCATTTAAACGGGTGCCCTTTGCTCACTGGGAGCATTACCATAGCTTTTGTTGGCAGATTTTCACAAAATGAAGGGCAGGGAAGCACTTGGTGGCTTCCCCAATAACATGCACACAGCTGATAGCACCTGATCGACTGAGACTGCCCAGCACGTGTGTGGGGAGATTTGTTTGGAAATTTCTTTTTACCTATTTTTGCCATGCTTGGTCAGAACCATATGAAGTCTGTGAATAAGTTGTACTCGTGTATGTTCTTCAGCTCTGTTCTTCATGCTTGCTGAGTCACCCTAAGCCCTTTCCAGTTTTAGATAAATCTTGGAAATAGCCCATCACTTTCCACAAGGCCTGCTGGGATCTGGGTTGGAATTGTGTTGTTCAGAGATCAACTTGGAAAGATTTGGTGCCTTCATAACTCAAGTTTTCATCTTGAACATGGTATGGCTTTCTTCTCACTTCTCAGCCAGCCTTTCAGTTCTTAGTGTGTGGATTTTGTGAATCTTCTCTCAAATATACTTCCAAGTGTTTTTTTTTTCTTTCTTCTTTATGGTGCTGGTATTGGAGCTTGAACTCAGGGCTTGGGCAGTGTCCTTGAGATCTTTTTCTTGAGGCTACTGTTCTACCACTTGAGCCACAGCTCCACTTCTGGCTTTTTTGGTGATTAGTTGGATGTAAGAGTCTCATGGATTTTTCCTGCCTGAGCTGGTTTCAAATTGTGATCCTCAGACTCAGCCTCCAGGGTAGCTAGGATTACAGGTGTGAGCCACTGGTGCCTGCTCCAAGTGTTTTTAACTCTGTATTTTGCACCTCATGGAAGTGGTAGGATGTTCCAGACAGGTGCAGTACCCCTGTACCCTGTCCCATGCAGCTTCCTGACAGGGCGTCACGTAGCACAACTGGCCAGGGGTCTTCCCGGAACACAGACTGGAGGGCACACTCCTATCTCACCAGGACTGTGTATGCTCACTGTGTTTATAGAGAGTCTCTGACACTGTACTTTGTGTGTGGGTTCCTGGAGCTGTGGCACAAGGCTGGACAGTATAGAGCACATGCCTATAATATCAGCTAAAAAGAAGTGTAGGTAGGACAACTTTGGTCTGAGATCACTCAGCAAAAACATGAGATTCCATCTGAAAACAGGGCTGAGGCGTGACCCAAGTGGTAGAGCACCTGTGTAGAAAGTGCAAAGCCCCGAGTTCAATCTCCAGTAATGTCAGCGGTGGAGGCCAACACCCCCCAGTCCTGGGTGTCGGGCAACACAGCCCATCCCCCATCTTCTCCTGGGCCATTGACGAGGTCAGAGTTCCTTGTTTTCACTGGGCACCCAAGGCCTGTGCAGTCTGGCAGCCTCCGTGTTCTACCTAGGAGTTGGACGGCTCTGCAGGAGACCCTCCCGCCCAGCAGCCAGCTGGCTCCCCATGCTGTGCTCCCTGCAGAGCACCTTGTCCCTGTTCTGGTCAGGGTTGGCGGCGGCGGCGCCTTATCTTCCCCAACACTCGGCAGAGACGTCTAGGAGACACCTGCTATGGACGAGAGCCATCACAGTCCTGACGGGCCACAGCACTGCAGTGGGGTCCCACTCCAGGCCACAGTGGCTGGGGTCTCTGGGAGACAGGAAGGCATCACAGAAAGGGGACCTGTGTCCCCAGAGGGGCCTTGCACTCCGTGTAGGACAGGGCACCACACGAGTCGACATGCAGGATGCCTTTGAGGAAAACAGGCTTTCCACACTGTCCTCTTGGATTCCAGGGAGTCACTCTGAAAAGCCACTTTCAGGAACAGGCCTCTGGTCCTGGCTGTTATTTTTGTGTGAGCAAACTTGGCAGACACTATTAAACCAAAAATGTTTGGCCTCTTCACCCCCTGCTGTGAAAGGCTGGGCTGGAGATCCAGGGCAGACAGCCACGGACTGGCCTCCCACGGGGCAGCCACCCACTCTGCCAGCCCCAAGTCCTGCTGTACTTCAAAGGTCCTTACTGGTGTCCCTCCCCCCCACCAGTTTCCCCTCCCTCCCTACCCCACCAGTGTCCTCCACCATCCCCAGACCCCAGGCTCTTTCCCTGCCACAGAGGCAGGGCATCTGCCTCCTCCTGTCTCACTGCAGAGTGGCAGTAGCAGCTAGCAGCACCTCAGGCTTCCTGTTACCCTTGGAAACCACTGTTTGGGTAAACTGTGTCCAAGCCCTGGGGCTGGCGACAGCGTCCAGCTGGAGTGGGTCATGTGGTCTTGCCCTTCCTCCCTCTGCTCTGACCCCCAGCCTGTGGGAGCTGCTGTGTGGCTTTGAAATGGTCACATCTCCTACCTGCCACCTAGTGTCAAAAGCCTGAGACAACAACTCTGAAGCTTTGGGGGAAGGGGACACTTGTCATCCCACCCCTCCGGAGGCCGCAGGAGCATCATAAATTCAAGGCCAGCCGGGACTACATGGAAAGGTCTTAACCAACCAACCAACCCTGAAAAGGCAACTCTAAGCCACTGTCACAGACAAGCCTGGTGGTGTGTGACCTGGGCAGTGCTGGGCTGAGTGTTGTCTCAGAGTTCAGAGGTCAGCAGGGCTGAGCTGCTAGGTCACTGGAACTCAAAGGCACTCACAGCTCACAGGGCTGGATGGGGGGTGCTTACCAGTTCACACCCAATGGAGACAAAAACATGCAAAGTAAAAACGAAGAGTTGACTTGGTATCTGGCTGCTTCCAGAAGCAGGAAGACCTCTGCAGGTACACAGGACTCCCGTCCTCGTCTGTGGGACTTGGTAGGGGGTTCACATGCCCTTCCAGGCACCAAGGTTCTCAGAGGGCAAACGGTAGGCAGCAGGGCTCCTGAGGGCTGCCTCGGAGGGCTGTCTCGGCAGAAAGCCAGGCCCGTGCACTGCTGGGGGTAGGGGGCACTCTTTGGAATTCCCAAGAAGCTGTGTGGTTCTCAAAGGTACATTCCCATTTTGCTGATAAGTTACACAGACCTGACGCTCATAGAGGAAGCAGGCCAGACCCTCAGTGAGGCATGCAGGCAAACCACACAAGAGTTCATCCATCTGTCCCCCATCCAGTGGTGAAGCAGCTGGGGAGAAGAGCCTTCCAGCTGCTGTTCCTGGCTTTAAAGTCAAATGCTGAGGGATAAAGCTGGTAGGATATGGGATATGTATGTAGTAGAAAAGAAGTTTCTCTCTTAACTGCACCATCAGGAGCACTGAATCTGGGGCTCTGGGAACGTGTATTTCCTGCATGACAGGTGCTGTCACAGCCAACATGAAGGCCATATTAGTCTACCCAATGAGGTGATGCTGGGGACCTGGGAATGCTCAGGATGGCTTCCAGGGGACCCAGCCTGAGCCCCCTGTGGCTCTGACAGCTGCTGCTGTCTGTAGCAGATACTTCCCTGAGTGAACCTGAGGGGATTGAGCTCACAAATTTTGAAGTCACTGGAAAGCAGCATGTGTTTATAGGGCTGTTTCTGCATGTTCGGTGTGAGCGGGACAGAGTCCCAAGCTTCTGGGTCTGTGGTGACAGCAGGCTGTGTAGAAACCTGGTCGGCTCTCCACCAGCTCGGCTAAAGCTGGTGAGGCTCTGGAGGAGGCCCCAGGTGTCGAGAGCTGGCAGTCCCATGGTTCACTCTTAGCAGCATCAGCCTGTGTCCTTGGCTGTACACACTCTGACTAGCCTTTCCAGGGGCCTCTGGGGTTTAGGCAAGGTTGGGGCGTTCCTGGCTACATTCATGGGTCTGTGCTGGCTACTGGTTTGCCTTTTATGATGAAATGGTCCTCTTCCTGTCCCCAGCCTGGGAACTGGGAGGATCACATTCTCCTTAGGAAACCATGCTGACAAGTAGAGCAGAGCCTCAAGACTCACACCCTGCAGAGCTCTGTCTGACAGACAAGAGCCCAGCCCCACAGCAGCTGACTCCAGCCTGGCAGGATCCAGGCTCTAGAATGCCCCGGTGCATTCCACCTGTCCTTCCGAGGCTGAGGCCCAAGCAGCTCCCTGGAGTCCAAGGGTTTCTATCTCAGGCAGTAAACTCAGATAGCCGCATGTGGGTTCCCTACCCCTCAGTCCTCAGACTTGGAAGGAGGTAGCCTGGGAGATACTAGGAAGATCCTGGGCATGCTAGGGCCTGTCCTGCAAGTTTCTGCTGACCTCCAGAACTTCCCTAGTCCCTGAACTCCTTTTTTTGTTTTTTTGTTTTTTGCCAGTCCTGGAACTTGAACTCAGGGCCTAAGCTCTGTCTCTGACAAGGCCTCATGTATACCTGGCTTGGGCTAACAACCCAACATCCCAAGTGCTTGCTCAGAGGTGAGGCAGGAGAGGCCTTTCTGATCTCACGCAGCCTGGTGCTGTGTCTGGCCTCAAGACTCAGTGGTCTCAGTCTAGTGGAGGCCACAAGATCTCAGAGATACCACTTCTACTCCCAGGAGAATGAAAATATCTGCTTGGGTCTAATAGTCCCTGCTTCCTGCCTGGGCACTTCAGTTTCCTCTTCTATGAAGTAGGGAGCCCGACTTACACCTCAAACTTTGCTAGAACCAAACAGTTTGGCTGAACCTAGGGGTTCACTGTAGGCCAGCCTCCCACCCCCTGCACATGACTGCTCACCCCACCAAGCACCACATTCCAGGTCCTTTTTGTCATGTAGCTGTGACATTCACTGAATCCCAAAAATGGGTCCCAAAGCATGCACAGCAGATAGACCCTGAGATGCCCCTGCAGGTCATCTTGGGGTCATCTCTTCCTGTTGTCCTCCCCAGTTGAGGCCAAGGTCTTTCCCTATACAGGCATTGGTCCCATTCTGTCATCCCACAAGAGCCATAGACTGTCCGTGTGCCCAACATGCCTCCTAACAACCACGTACATCTCAAGGCCTTCAGCCACAGGGCTGTCTTTGGCTCTGGGCCCTCCAACCCACACCCACCCTGGAACCCCAGGTATCCACATGTAAAGTGTTTTTTGTGTTTTTTTTGCTTTTTGTTCTGTGGGGTTCATGCGGGAAAGTGCTTTGGGGGCCCCTCACCCCCAAGCACCGTCTGAGGACAGGGGTGCCCAGATGAGAGTCTGTATCCCTCAGGGCTCGGAGGGATGCACAGTGGAGTCGTTGGCTGCCCTGAGCCCCAGCTGCAGCCCGGGGCATGGTCATCGATGGCTCAGCAAACACGTGTCACATTCTAGCTTGTCCTCTAGTGAATAATTTGCTGAAGAGTTGAAGTTCTGTGATGGTGACCCCGAAGCTCCAGCCACCGACGTCCTGGATGGTCTATTCCTAGGACTGAAGAGAGGTTTGGGTAATCCTGACCACCAGGTGGCATTGTCGGACCAGCTAGGACCTGCTGGGAGTGTGCACTGAATGTGCAGAAGTGCTCCCTCCCAGAGCTGCAGGAAAGACTAACTCAGAGCATGTGTCCTCACTCCATGAGCACCCAGGGGAACAGCTGACATGCAGACATGCAAGGCCTCTGTGGCTTCTAAGTCCCGAGGGTCTCATCACCTGCATGCATGTGTGTATGGACTGTATAATTGTGGTAATGCATGAGAGCTGTGTATTTGAACCTGTCACTATACACATGCCAACATGTACATGTTCACACACGCACACACATATTGCTGTACTCATGTGTCCACACATAATTGTGGACATACATGATCTCATGTATGCATACCCATAAGTACAGATGTGTGGGTTCTATGTGAGTTGTGTGGCTGTGTGGCTGTGTGTGTGTGTGTGTGTGTGTGTGTGTGTGTGTTACACCACCGTCTGCCCTGTTCCCTCTACCTCTGGGACATGGGAACCTGGGATCCCAGGCAGAGGGCTTTTAGGAAAGAACAGGGCCTGGCCAACCCTGTGCCCTGCCCTTATGCCCCACCCCTGCCCTCTCTGGCCCCATCCCTGTGCGCCGCCCCTGTATCCCGCCCCTGTCCTCCACCCCTGTGCTCTGCCCCAGTCCAGCCTTGTGCCCCTCCCCTGTGCTCCACCCCTGGCCCTTCCCCGCCCCCCTCTAGATGCTGAGTACCTTCTCCGGGGCTGCTGTGCTGTCTCTGGCCCTCCTCCTCATGGGGTATGGGATGCAGCACACCCAGCTGGTCCTTGTTCTGGAGGCCGAGAGTGCAGGGGTGAGTAAGGCTGCCTGGGCATCATTCCAGGGATCTCACCAGCACCCCAGGGCACCCTCCACCAGGGCTTCTCCTACTTCTGCCAAACCTACTCCAGCCCTAGAGCGTGAGGCTTGCCTACAGAGAGCCTAGGGGTTGTAGATTTCTCCAGAGTCAGCCAGACTTCTCTTGTCCTTTGTCTTTGTTCTCTGGCCAGAAGAAACCCTGGAAACACTAGCAACCAACAGAGCAAACCCATTCCTGAAGCCCCAGAGCCTCAAGTGCAGGTGGTGAACCACTGGAAACATGGTAGGCCCATGCTAGACCACTCTGAGTGGTGGCTCATGGTTGTCTTCACAGTGCTCACCCTAGCTCAGGGCAGAACCCACCTGAGCGGGCAGCAACGGACCATTGGCACATAGCTGCAGCGCCTACCATCTGAGCAGGCCTAGCTGGTAAAGTTGAAGACAACAGAGCACATGGTGGTCAGGGTAGAGCAGATGAAACAGTCCCGTCTGTCCAGGCACAGACCATCCAGGTGCCTTCAGGGGACAAGGACATCTCCTGCCCCACCACACCGGACAGCTCCTTGCAGGAGCAAGCCCTGAGCAAACTCCAGGCCAATACCGAATATCTGCTTGTCTAGCCTCTGCAGTAGAAGGCAAGCTGCCCAAGCTGTACGCCCTGTGGCCAAATACAGCCAAGAAACAATGTGAAACATGCTTATTTGGAAGAGGCCTGCCAATCAGGTCTTGATCTGGAGACAGTCTTGATATCTGGTAAAAGCTAATGTGACCTAGTCATGTGCAGGAGGCCACAGAGACAGAGACAGTTCCATTTTCTGAGTGAAGATGGAACTGAGTTTCCCCACTGACTTGCTCAATGATCATACAAAAGTCTGAAGCAAGGTAATAAAAACAGTAATAATGTCTCAATAGTGAGCAGAATGCCACCCTCCCAGGGCACCAGCACCGTGGGCATCCCGACATCTAGAAGGCATTTCAGACATGGAGGAGAATGCACCCCATTTGTTTCTAATAAGTAGATTCGGGGGTGATTCCCAAACACACCCTTTGTTGTGGTACTTCCTACAGCTTGAGTTCCCTCAAGATTATGTATCAGTTTTGCAAACCCAATAGAGCAAGTTTTCTTCTGCAAAAATGCATAAGACAAACTACTAATATAGCTATTAGCTCTCAGCTACTCATTTGGATAATTGCAATTTGCTCCTTTGTATGTATATTGTTTGAAATGAAACAAAACCTATCCATGGGCCTTTCTTTGTGGCCAAGGCCCTTGTCCTCAGGAAATCTTGGGGTATTGCTAGTACATCCGGGTCTGCTTCAAAGGGGTGTGGGTGTTCAGCACCAACATATTCTCCTACCTTCAAATCTGAGGCCTGCTCCAGAGGGCCTGGGCACCAGGCCTGCCTTCCACAGCCTCTGGGCTGCAGCTAGAATCCCAAACTAAAGATGCAAGTACCACACACACAGTCCCCTTGGCTCATTCTCTGTCTCCTTCCCCGTCTGGTCATTTGCTGGCTGAGGATGTGGGGAGATGGAATGGTATGGGGCCCCTGGAGAATGTCCCTGGAACCCACAGAAGCTCTGCTTCCCCTCTGCCCCCAGCCCTTCAGCCTTCATCCAAGCTTAGCCTCTGCCCACACCCAGGGACCAGTGGAAGCTCAGCATCACTTACTCATCCTCCGACAAGTCCCCCGTGTCCACTTCAGGCCGCTTCTCTTCTACTGCGCCACAGATGAGCTCCTGTTGGGAGGGGCAGGAGAGGTTCAGGGGGATGAAGGTGCCAATCTGTGCGATCTGCCCAGGTAACAGGTGGAGACAGAGATGAGGTATGGACTTCATTTGGTCCCAGGCATTCCCCCACCACATAGGCTCTGCTGAGCATGAGGATACCCTCACTGGGCATTCTGAGAGGAACTAACATTTGTGTAGGCCTCCAACGCTGCCACTGGCTGATGTCCTGGGGTTCTAAGAACTCAGAGCCATCCTGAGTAAGGCCTAGGGAAACTTAGTACGTCTTTTCAAGGGTCTGGTCTGAGGGCAAACTTGGATAAAAGGTATAATCTGAAAAATAACCAGCCCTTGGGTGAGAGCTTAAAATCACCCATAGATCAGGTCAAGAGGTTTGCAGGGCGGTGGTTGTTCACTACAGTGTGGATTAGAGGAAGCTCACAGCTAACTATGCTGGATGGGTCCAGACAGATGCGCAGTCAGCCTTAGTTTTAGATAGTCATGACGGTAGTGATGGTGGTGGTGTGAGGATGGCCATTGTGATGGGGATGGTTGTGGTATTGTGCTTGTGCTGCTGCTACTAGAAGTAGCAATGAGGGCAGCGAGGATGGTGATATCAATGGCGTGGTGATGATGTGATGTGATGGCCGTTCTGGTCATGGTGGAGATTATGGTAATGGTGATGCTGATGGTAGTGATGATAGTGATGATGGTGATACGTAACACTAAGGCTTTCTGGGCACAGAGCACTGTTCTGAGAGGTCTATGCAATAACCCTGGGCTATGGGTACTGTGAGCTCCATTCTGCAGGGAAACAGCCAGGCAGGGGCAGTACACAAGTTTGTAAGCAGTTACTGACCGCGCTGACAGCTCTACCTCTGTCAAAGCCTGCTCTCCAGTAACCCAGTGTACTTTGTCCTCCATCCCAGCACGATCCCACAGAGACCCAGGCTGGCATGACATCTCTGCCAGGATGCACCTGCCTGTGTGTGTGAAGGGAGGTAAGGCCCTGAGGCCAGCCTCAACCCCTTGGTTACCCTGGAGCTTCTGGGCTCAGGTCCCAGCTCCGCCTCTGGCCCAGCCCAGACAGTGCGGTGATCTGACTTTTTTCTCTGGGGTTTTGTCCGTACCTCCTCGACATGGTCTTCCAGGTCAATCTCCACAAACACTGATGGTTTCTATGGGTGGAAACAAAGACATGTGAATGAGGAGGAGGAAAAGACTTCTCGGGAGGGCCTGTCGACCCGTGGCCTGTGGAAAGCCAGGTTCTAGCAGCTACCAAAGGGCCCACCAGGTGCTAGTGCTAGCAGGGGGGTGGGAAGGAGGAGGGGAGAATGGGAAGACTGGTGAAAAGTCCATGGCAGCATGCAGGAGGTATCCATGGGGTCCGCTCTGGAGAAGAGCAAGAGAAAAACACAACCTTCCCATTCCTCCCTATTCCTATTCACTGGAAGCAGTGTATCCCTGAGACCAGTCTCCACCATCAACTTCCGAGTGCAAGGCCTCCAGGAGACAAGGCAATGCTGAGACCAGAAGGAGCCTCACCTGCTCGGGCCTGCTCCAAGGAAAGCACTTAAGATTCTGCCTCCATACACCTTCCTGAAGCCACTTGGCACCAAGGTAGTGGAGACCCATGCCGGTTTGGGACAGGCTTGGCAGCATGTTGCGGGCTTCCCTGTGGTTTCCATCTGGGCATCATCACTGACCCAGAACCACAAGGGTCCCCATGTTGTAAGCACTGGTAAACAGTATGCCCAGCTGTCTCCACCCGCTATACTGTCTGAGAGGAAGAGTCAGAGCCACATTCCCTTGTGAGATGCTGTGGGAACTCCTATCATGGTACTGGTCTGAGGCATCTGTGGCCAGCACACAGGTGAGCTGCTCTGGGGTATCCAGCTTCATAGGATGGTGCCTGCTCAGATGACACCCTGACTGCCTGAGAGAGGCCTGCTTAGCAGTCCTATGCATCTTCCTCCTGCTACTAAAGAAAGCTGCTCTTGCTTCCTTTTCCAGAAGGCTGCTCTGCCTCCCAGACTCTGAATCTTGCTCCTCTAAGTCAAAGAAGATACCCACAGGTGAGCAGAGGGGACCCGTGCAGGAGGACAGAATTCAGAGCTGAGGGTGGGCCTGACCTCAGCCTCTGGGGTGCGTCTTCCCTTGAACTCTCCATCCTGCTCCTCCTTGGCGCTGGCTTCAGAATCACTCTTCTCACTCTCTGGCTCTATTTTCCCACTCTTATGGTCCAGCTCCGGCTTTCCCCGTGTATCTAGACTTTTTTCTTTCTTGTCTTCCTCTAGGCTTGCCTGGCTGTGGGGGAAATATAGAAGGAGTGGTTTGGAGCAGATGGCACAGACAGAGAAGAGACTTGGAGCAGATGACACAGAGGAGAGACTTGGAGCAGATGACAGACAGCTTCAGGCTAACAACTGCTCTCCATCTCCATCTTGGGCTCCCCTTCCTTAGTGTTTTGGGGAGTGGATGAACCTGAGGCTGTTGTGGAGATAGAGAATGACCCTCTGGGTATAGAATAGCCTGGTCTTCCTAGCTCCCTCTGATGACCCATCTTGGCCACAGACATGCTGAGCTCCCCATTTTTGTACTGCCAACAACATAATGGTTCACTGGGGCTTATTGCTCAACTGCCTATATGGTGAGCAAAGACACAGCTGCTCACCAACAGCTGTGTAGCTCTCCACATGGAGACCCCTGGCCCTGGAGGGGGCACACTGGAGCAGGCCTGTGTCTGAGTGATTATTCTCCGCGCGAGCGCTTGAGCGCGTGCACACGTGCTTCATTGGTAAGGCCAAGACCAGAGGAATGTGGAGGGTGGGAAAGGCAGGACTTCCCCACCCAGCAACAGGGGTGTGACTTCTGACTTGGTGGAGGTGGACAGATACTTCTTCTCTTGGCCAGCCAGGGAGGATGCTCACATGATGTGTGGGCACCAAGTACAGCAGCCAACAGCATCTCTGGTGGTGCTTCATGGCTCAGACACTCAAGAAGGACCACTTGTGAGGGCTGTGGCCCTGTTTTGTCTGTGGTTGGGGTGAATGGGATTCTAGTATCGGAGAAAAGCCCGTGTGTAATTCAGTGATTCCTAGCTTCTTGGTGGCAGGGTGAGTAGGTGGCTCCCATCTGGGGCTGCTCTTCTTTCTAACCTGTCACTGGTTATATGGCAACTCAGCCTGGTCTAGCTGGGGATGAGGCCTACATTGGACGGATGGGGTTGCCTGAGAGAGGGCGTGTCCTGAGATGCAGCCAAGGGGCCTCTGTTTCTCTAACAAGTCTCCCCCAGGGTCCTCAGGCACCTTCCTCGGGGGCTCTGCTCCCTGGTCTGTCTGTGTTGAGCCTCCGCTCCTGCTTACCAGATGATGTCCTCTACTCCACTTCTTGGGTCCTTCCCCAGGTCTTCAGACTCTGAGAGGCAAACACAGCTGGTCAGTCCCATCGGCACCCCAGGCCGTGCCAGTTCAGCCCCCACACTCATTCTGAGCTATACCACTCACCACCCCCTAGTGCACTGAAGGGCCCTGCAGCCACCCAGGTGGCCTACAGCAGGTCTCAAGGGAGTGGGAGCAGCAGAGGGGTTTCTTCCCTCAGCCACTTGGTACCCTTAGTCCATGCACCTTTGTTTTTGCAGGTCCATCACCTTTCACAGGCAGGCTAGAGCCACACAGCCAGCAGCACAGACCCACCCCTAGCTCTTCATTCTCTCTGCAGAATTCAGATGAGCTATCCACTGCATCTAATAGTGTGTCCAAGACCCCAAGGTCACAAATGCCCTCAGTCCATCACAGCTGACCCAGAAGCAGAGCAGGGTGTGGGGGAAAAGGGACACGTTCCCGATCCTTCTCCGTACACAGACGGAGGGGATGGCTCCCTGAGGAGCATCTCACAGTCCTCCTGTCCTAGGGGGCAGGAGGAAACCTGAACCAACTGCCCAAGGGTGAGGGCATCCTGCATGCACAGCAAGAAGCACAGGGCATGAAGGTAAAGGATGCCTCCGTGGTAATCCTGGGAGACAGCAGTCTCTCTAGTCCGTGGCTCCTCAGGGTGCTGCTTCTGCCCGCTCAGAGCACAGCAGGTGTGATTCAGCCCAGAGCTCTGAAGAGACAGGTGACTCCAGGATCTGTGGGGATCCCTGGGGGTTCTCCCGGGCTGGAACTCAGAGCCTCTCCTGTACCCCTGCTGCCGCCTGGGCCAGATCTGAGTCTAGAACTGCTGGTGTCACCTGCTACCTGTAGCAGCCCTGGCATTCAAATCGAACCTGGAGGTTCCAGAGCTTTCAACGAGGCTTTCATGGTTTAAATGGAGGAGCCTGAGCAGGAAAGGAGCCTTCCTGCGAGAACTGGCCAGGCCTTCTGTCAGCCTGGGACGTGGTCAGCATTCGCCTGCTCTCCAGTCTACCGCTTGTGGAGAAGCACATCTCACGCTCCACACTTCACTTGGGCTGTTCATTTGTCCCCTTTCCTGCGCAACCCGCTGCTGATCTATCTGCTGACTGTAGTGTTGGACTCGCTTGTGGACCCCTGGTGGGTGGTAGCTTCTAGCCCACAGAGAACACAGGAGGCCCAAGTTGTTTGCTGGGGCTGTTAGGGGACTTTCACTACTCTACAAAGTAGCTTTAGACCTTGGTAGCTCTCAAAGGAGAGCTCCAAAAAGAAAAGGCAAGTTGCAGTCCAGTCTCAGCCTCACGTAAGCCCCTTCCAAACAGCAAGAAGCAAACAGCTTGTGTGTACACACATGTGGATGTGTCCTAAAACTCCTGAGCGGTCCCCAGGCTGATCTTTCAGGTCTGCCCCTTCCCATAAGTACATCTGTTAAGGAGTGGGTTGTTAGGACTGCAGGCAGGGCTACGGCTCAGGTACTCCTGGAATCAGCAGCTACCCATCTACTCTTCGCTGGGCTGCAGTGCCCATGGGCTCTGTCCCTCCCTGGCAGGGCTGGGCCTTCTGCCTGCCCTCCCGGCTCTCCAAGTGTAAGTCCCCTACCTGGCTCTCTGCGCAGCTTCCTGACGTGGCTTGGAGGGTCCCCCTTCTGGTGCAGGCCACCCATGCTCCTGCTCCTGTGGAGCTCTGCCCCATCGCTGGCTGCCTTGAGATGTCCGGGGACCATTCCTGGGGGCAGGGCCCCGGGGCCAGGCCGGTGCCTCCTGTGCGTGGTGGTATCCTTCTCCATCCTGACCCCACGTGGAGGAAGGCACTGCCAGGGTACCACCTCAGACCAAGGGCATCGCGGCCAGCCTCTCCTCACCTTGTCTCTTCTAGAATGTGCTCCAGGCCTCCGTTGCCATGGTACAGCTATGACGTCACCTCAGGCTTGAGGGTCAAAGGCTGGCAGCCCCGAGGCCCCTGCAGCTCACGGGTTGGGGTCTCTTCTACTTGGGAGTCTCTCTTCTACTTCCCCACACTTACTGGTTTCTCCACTAGACAAAGGTTCCCAGGCCAAGTCCAGGCTGGGGCTTTCCATCAGAAACAGCCTCACGACTACGTTCCTACCCAGAAGCTCTGCACTGTACCTTCATTCTTGAAGGAATTAGTGCTAGGGATAAAACTCAGAAAAAACAAATGAGGGAGGCAGCCATCAGACTCTGGACCTAATCTAGCACTGTGCAGGGACAAAACAAGCCCGGCGGGGGGGGGGGGGGCGGTTCTGGAGGAAGCCTTTTGGGAAGATGTGCGTTGTCCAGCCAAAAGAACCAGTCCATGGAGGACCACAGCTGGCTGGTCTACACCCGGGGTGTCTCGGGGGTCAGCTGCTCTCTTGGCCGCTCAGCACGTAGACAGCATCTTCCCTATGTCCTTGCATGGTCACCCTGGAGTCTGGGCCTAATCTTTTGGACACTGGCCACAGGGGGTCAGGCCCCCCTAACGATCTCGTTTGCTTCATGCCACCTTAAAGCCTCTCCCTTACCCCCAGCAGTGACCTTCTGTGATGGAAGGACTTCAGCGTATGATCTGGGGTACAATTTAACTCCTAACAGAATATTCCCATCTACTGCTCTGAATTCTACCTTTACCCTCTAGGGTTTTGGTTGAGGAGAGAGCTAAACTGACCTAAACAGCAGGAGAAAGTTGATACAAATTTAGTTTTTCTTAGGCACAGAAGCCTCATAAGGAATGTGGCTCAAAGTGACAAAATAAATGCTTGTCTACCAGGTGGAGGAAAGCTTTGGACGGTTGCACAACAGGTGTGTGTATGGGGCTGGGGTAGTGTGTGGAGTGGGATTTAGTCACCAGGTCTGTGTGCAGAATCCCTCCTTCCATCCTCAGTGACAAGGCCATTCTTTTCCTGGTGGTCGGTGTGTGTCTGTCTGTCTGTCTGAAATTCCTCTGCTGGAAAGGACAGGGGCAGGTGAGAACTCTCTAGATGCCTGCTGGTTTTTCCAGTGCCTTTGCTAAAAAAAAGCCTTTTTGCCAAAAGAGGTTTATTTCAGAGTGCGGAGGGCTGTTCTGTCCCTTCAGGGTACCTACTAGTGTGTGTGTGTCTCATTTCCTGACAGCAGTTTGTCCTGAGTGGACTCAAGAACACTCATAGAGAGGCAGGGTGGCCCCAGACATAGCCTTCTCTCTTTTCTGGTTGTTTCCTTGGAGTGGCTCTAGCATCTAGGCAGGGGCTGGCTAAAGCACCCAGCCAGCAGTGTTGGGTGGCAACCCCGACCCACATCCAGAGGTACAGAGGGTGGGAGCCCAGGACGAAAGCCAGAGGTGGTGTGTGGAGACAGCTTCCTCGGTTCAAAGAAAAACAGGCTGTGTGTAGAACAAGAGGATGCATCACTCACCACTGTGACTGCTCACTGGAGGTCTGCATTCCCTAGTATTACCCTTTTTGCCTGCGTGCCTCCTACCTCCATGGGCTGGGCTCACCAGGCTCCCAGTTCCTGGGCTCCCATGTGCCCTGCTCCCTTGTGAACTCAGTGTTAACTAGGCCTGCTAAAATGTGAGCGGAGTTAACCAGGCATGCTCCAGTGAGATTTCAGTGTAACTAGGCCCACTCCCATGTATGCTGCAGTCTAAGTTGAGTATTAACTTGTTATGCTTCATTGTGAGCTAGGTATTAAATCAGCATGCTGCAATGTATCCTGGTGAACTTACCCTCTGTGGTGTGATCTCAATGCTGTCTGTGCATGCTTCAGTGTGACTTGAGTGTTAACTAGGCCTGGGACAGTGAGTCGAACGTTAACTAGGCCTGCTCCCCTCTGCTCAGTGCCAACTTATTTTGCTCCAATGAATCCTCTGGCCCTGGGGCTGCCAGAGCTTTCACGGCTGCTTGGGTCTAAGCGCCTTGAGCGGCTCAGGACAGGTATCCGTGGGCAGAGCAGCCATCTGCTACTCACCTCTTCATTTGAACCACAGACCAGGTGGGTATAACCTTCCCTGCCCTGCTCCCTGCCCTTCTGTGATGGAGGCTGGTGAGGGGCCCACTCCAGATTCATCTTACCTGGTACAGCTTGTGTGCCTGAGACTTTCCCTTGGTATGTTCCTAGAAATGCTTACTTTGGTGTTAAAATCAAACCCCAGGCTTTCCTCCTATTGAGGGTAGCTCTAGATGGAATTAAAAAAGAAAAAAAAAGTGTAAACCAAATGGAAGACACTATGAAAAACACTAAAGAAACGTCAGAGTGACGTCACCCACATCAGAGAGATGCTGTCACCAGAGATGATGTCACCTGTAAGAGGTCATGCAAGGCAAATGCTCTACTACTGAGCCACCTTCCCAGCCCCTGTAAGAGGTCATTAGTTATCAAAATACAGCCACCCACATTCCTACGTGTGCCCTCCTGTACAGGGACACCCCCAGCCCATCCTGTGTAATTCCAAGCACACCCCTCTAGAAAACAATCCAGCCATCACAAAGAATAAAACATCTGTTTTAATTGGCCAGTAAAATACATCGCAAATCATTAGTATTTTATAAACAGAGACATTAAGTTACAAATCCATGTTAAAAATTGCAGCTCAGTGCAGCAAATAGCTGTGTATTCAAAAGTGTGTTTTTCGCACTTCCACTTCTACAGTGATGACAAGTACTGTTACTATATGCCATCTCCAGACTACAAGTCTGGACTGTAGTCCAAATAGGAGCAGAGACACGGGTACCAGGACCAGTGGAGTGTCTTCCGAGTGCCTTCAGGCTCTGCCCCGCGGGGAGACCTGTAGGATGAGGTTCCAGAAGCAGTGTGTAACTCAGCTGAAGTGGTCTGCTTGCCCCTTTTAGGACCCTCCTCCCCCCCAATAAAAAGTGACCCAGCCATTGCCCTGCCCGGCCTCCTGGGGCTGAGGTGTAGGTGGACACAGCCTCAAACCCAGGTCCCTCCTTCTGAGGACTGTAGTCAGTCTGCTGGTGAGACACACCATTCCCTTTGTATTTGTTCTCTGCAGCATCTCCTTTCATGAGTACATTAAAGAGCTAGTTAAAAACGGTCCTTTAAAAACATTACAAAAAACAGCCTGAAAAATGAACATTTCTAGTTAAAAAGTCCTCCCCAAATTTCCATCCTAGTAGCTTAACATCTAGATTCTAGTTTTAAAGACACCGTGTGCTCCAGCTGGGGTGTTAATGGTCATCTAGAGATAACTAGACCTGCTCCCCCAGCTAGGGACTCTGCAGAAAGGGCTTCATTTCCCTGAAGACCAAATTTGAACTTCTCTGCCATTCTGTGTATCCATGCCGTAAAACTGACCCTTCAGCCAAGAACAAAACCAACACAAGCCGAATGGAGAGGCTACCTGCTCAGGGCAGCAGAGACAGCAGGCTTGAAAAATACTGCTCTTGAGGTTCCAAATACAGTGAAACAGGGTGAGGAACGGAAGGCCACATAGGTGCAGGCCAGGCCAAAGGGCAACAGCAGGGAACAGAAGTGCACACACTGCAGAACGCACACGGCTATGACTGGGCTGGCTCTGTTACCCAAGGAAGGGCGAGGCGGGGTTACTCGAAAGCCCACGCCGCCCCATCAGCCCATGGATCTCTGGATCCCCATGAAGCCAAAGTGAGTAAGAAGATAAATGACCACATGTTCCCAAATGGCTCATATGGCCTGCCTCTGGCAGATGGGTGAAGTAAGTAAGGTGTAGGCCTCAGCAAGGGCTCTTGTGGGGGAAGGGTTCGCCCAGCTCACAGATGGCCCACTGGGGCCTGCACAAAGGGACAAATGTGGAGCCCCTCGGTCCTCTCTTCTCTGCTCCCAGTGCCGTGGGTTTCCTGAAGCATCTGGTGGCACCAGAGACTTTAAATGGAATGGGTGGAGACCTCGGACTGTTGCCTGATGTAGTTCTGGAAGCTCTTGTCTCCAATGGGGTGCTCCCTGGAAAAGCAAGGGAGTGCAAGTGTCACGCAACACCTGAAGTGTCCACTTGTGCTTCAAAGGGCACTCTTACTTACTTGTAAGTGTGTGATAAATATGGAAAACAGGTAATTTTTTTTACAAAAGAACTAAGCACAAAGCCTTCTATGGAAGTATCTGCTACAACTGTGATCTCTCATGCACACAATTACACATGGCATGTTGCACTATGTGTACACATACATGCACGTAATGCACACACATATAAATGTGTATAAACTGCAACCCATGTGTTGCAGCCATGCATAGGTAATGTGTGCATATATTGAAATACTTACATATGCAAATGTGTAGGCTATGTACACATGTATATGGGTTGTGCCTGTGTATGCTACAGGGACTATATAACATTGACAGTGTGCACACTCCCAGAGGGCATGGTTCTGTCCTCCTGTGTGCTGCTGAGGCTCTGCACTGAGGGCAGCAGCTGGTGAGTCACAGCATCCAACTGCTGGTTTGGGACTATAAAGCTGACAAGTGTTTAATATCACAATGCAAGGTTTTTACAAGGAACCTAGGTTCCCCAGTTAGAGGCAGTCCAAAGGGACCTGCTGTGCTGCTGTGGTGGTCAGGAGCAGGGACAGGTGGGTCTAGGTTTTAGCGTTGTCCTGAAGCTCAGTCCTAGGAGTGACCGGGTACAGTTGGGATGAAGGCCTCTCCACACCCTTCCGTGGGCAGATGTAGTGGACATGTGAGCCTTAATCTTTCTCAGGCTGTGCCACAGCTCTGTCATGGTGGTCCTGAGCACCTGCTAGATGGGGCCAAGGCCCCGCCACTCACTAACTTGGTACCAAGGCTGTTCTAGTTTCTTTGTAGAAATCCACCTTAATTTCCCCGCATTCTTCCCCCTGTGGAGGCTGGCCTGCCCGAGGCCACAGTCTAGAGGTGGTAGTGGCTGGGAAGGCCCCACCTGGCTCGAGCCCCAATCTTTGCACACCCTGCATTTCTTTCTTATAGGACAAGTGTGCCGCCAGTCCAGAGCTGGCCTTGCTGTTGGCACCTTGGGCAGCCTGAGGAAAACAGCAAGGAGCATGTGACACCAAAGCAGACAGGGCGTGGCTCTGAGCCACCATGGATGCTGGAAGTCCAGAAACATTGCAGTGTGGAGAGGGACCACTTCCCAGGACCCTGGTTAGTGAGCCACTTGTCCTAAAGGGGAGAGTGAGGCCTAACCTTGGCGGTCACACAGCACGATCAGGCCTCCAGCTGGGCTCCACTGGCACCCTCCTCTGCAGGACGGTGGCCACACAGGGAGAGAGGTCTGGGGGCCTGGCCCTGGGGGAATCGCCCACATCACACCCTGCTCCCACAGCCCTTGGCTTCACAGCACTCACTGGCTGCCATATCTCGTCTTCTTGAACTTATCCCTCCGGTACTGGGCATGCTCCTGTTCCAGGGTTCCCACCCCGGCAATGACCTGCTTCAGCGTCTTGTAGGTCTCCTGGGGGTCATCGATGATGAAGGTGGAGTACTCCTCCTGCTCTGGGCCGTCATACACTGACTTGCTCCCACAGGCCTCTGCAGCACAAGGTAAGGGTCAGTGTAGGGAGTGGCCCAGGCTCCAGTGCCTCAGCCCTGACTTTGGTCATCTGTCCAGCTCACCCGCAGCACTCCCCACATCAGCCCTTTCCTGAAAGGGCTGCAGACAGAAACAGAAGCCACTCCATGGGCAAGTTCTGCCCAAACGGACCCTGGGAGTACCTCAGGGAGGCGGGCAGCCAGGGCCCTGCCAACCAACCTCCTGAGGGCCTAATGGCCCCAAGCCGCAGCCCTTCCCCCAGCTACATGTCTCAAAGGTGCCTCATGCATCTGTCTAGAACCAGGAGAGAGGACTCTACACTTACATGTTAGGCTGGGCTAGCTCGAGGGCCCCAGTCCAAGTGGGAGCCCAAGTGGGACAATCATCTATCCTACAAAGGGCAAAATTGGCACTCTTACCCACCTACCCTTGGGTATGTTCATGGTCAGGACACACTGGCTCTGGGGACAGAAGGTCAGACAGATAACCTAGTAGTTTCACACCTATATCCTTACCCCATCCAACTCTGGAGGACATCACTGCTGGGGAAGGCTGTGCTGTGGTCTCTTGCCACTCACACAGCCCATTCAGCATGCCAGGAGCTTACAACCTGTCCCTCAACACCTGACCACCCCCCCCCGCCCTTGGTCCCCAGGCATCTCAGCAGCTGCCACCTGCTCCCAAACACTGCCAGGAGCTGCTCATGGGGCCCATCATGCACCTAGGCTCCAGAACCCAGGACTTGCAATTCTGAACATGCTGTAAATGGAACATTTCACCCCAAATCCACATACTGAAATCTTAATTCCCCAGGTATTGTAGTTAGGCGGCACACACTAATGCATTTGTCCATATGCACACGCAGACACAACACACTCACCATCATATGTTCACATGCATTCTCACAATGTAGACACACAGTGACATGATACACATGTACACCTGTTTATACTTACCCATGGCCATACATGAACATATGTGCCCACATAATGCTCATGTGTCCATCCCTGTGCATACTCACATTTGCCTACATGCTCACATATACTCACAGAACACACTCACACATGCCCACTCACATGGGTGTATATATACATGCGTATATGTATGTATATATGTATGTATATGTATGTATATATATGTATGTATATATGTATATATACATATACGCACATATATATATATATATATACACATGACATACATTCATAAAAGTGCCCCATGCACCCATGTGCCTCCTATACATGTACACAAATTTCCACACTTATACTCACACAATGACCACATAATTCATGTTCAACACATGCCTACAACCACACAAGTTTCCACACACACACATGTCCATGCATATACATACATATACTCACACATGCACCATACAAAGCATGCTCAATGGCATATACATACACATATATATTTACACACCTGCTCACTCATATCTACTCCAACAAAATGCACATTCATGAACAACAGAACATTACGAATCATGTGTACATCCACACATACATACCCCAGGCATGTGCTTAAACATATACATATACCTGCAAACATGCACATGAAATACACACATGTCCACCTTACTCATTTGTGTACCCCTCCCACATACACATATCCACAAGATGCCCACATACATGTATATACATGTGTGGACAACCCCCCATGCATAGCCATACCCACACATATCTACACATACATGTACACTCACACATCTCTCTATGAAACAAGAAAATCCTGTCTGTAGTATAAAAGTTATTAAGAAAGAGTCTTTGAAAGAATTTGGCAGCTCAGAGAATGAAAGTTACATTCCACCTAAACCATCAATATAATGACATGTTGTCAAACTGCTTTTCTCCCAGTTGATGGCCTGTGTGAAACTTCCCTTCAGTGGTATACCAGACTCCTGCAGGGGCTACAGGGCCCCAAGGCTCTGGGCAGTGTCTCTACTATTCTACGTCCCAGGACCTTTTCAGAAGCCATGGCTGCAGCTCCCGGGTGCAGGGTCTGGGCTGCACTCACCCTGCATCTTCTCCAGCTTGCTCATGTACAGGTTGAAGAGGGAATAGATACGTTCTGTCTCTCGGTCCCCGTCAATGTCCAGCTGGATGTTTGCAGGGAGGCCACTGTCCAAATACAGCAGGAACAGAAAGATAAAAACAGTTGCTTAAGCTTTTAATTATGTTGTTTAAAAGAGAATCACTGAAGAGAGAAAGTAGAGAGACCTTAATTAAGACCTCACCCCAAGCTGAATGCCAGTGGGCTCACTCCTACAATCTTAGCTATTCATGGTTCCAAGCCAGCCCAGGCAGAGTAATCTGTAATTAACTAGCAAAAAGCCAGAAAAGGAGGAGTGACTCAAGTGACAGCATCAGCCATGACTGGAATCATCCTCAGGCATAGGTCACTGACAGGCTGGCTGTCCCAGGGGACAGGAGGCTATGGGCTCCAGCTTCTGTGCCAGTTTGATAGAGGAGCCCTTGATCCTCTCTTAGCTTGACAGGCAGCTTCTCTTAAGCTTTGGCTTCTGTGCCAAAGAAGCTGGGTACAAAAGCGGCTCTTCCTCAGGCTTGTGACAGAGCCTGAGAGATGGATGACTGTTGACACACATGAGGGTGCTACCACTGCTGTCATGTACACAGTCACATGAGGTCTAACAAGGGCACCTCAAACCCCACTGGATACCAGTGAGGCTTGGGGCACCTGGTCACCTTCCGGGACTGGTAGAAACGACAGAATCTCAGTGACTGCGGCATGTCAGCTGGCAACAGGGCCAGGAGATAGGAGCTGCCTCAGTCTCTGAGGGGGGTAGGACCAAAGCAGTGCAAGGGAGGAAACCAGGTGTCTGTAAGCAGATGGCACTCCCAGGTATCGGTGCCACGTGTCCAGGCTCTCCTTGGAAGAACGGCCTCTGCCCTGGGTCCCACTTGGCACCAAGCCCCTTCCTCCCTCCCATCACCAAGGACAGCCATGCTCTGGGAGGACCTGCTAACCTAGCAAGAGCTTTGGAGAGAGCCTGACCTAAGGTTTCCTAGGTGGGACTACTTACCAAACAGCAGGAGTCTGGGCTACATTCAGAATGCATATAGCTCTTGGCTGAACCTCCCTTTCAGTGCACAGTTCAGGTGACCGTGGCTGGTGAACAGGGACTGCAGAGACACTTACCCAGTGCAGGGTGTGCAGCCAGGGGCTGTGTCGGAGGAAGCCCGGCAGCACAGCCAGTGACCATTCAGGTAGGCAGATGGGTGGAAGACAGTGAGGCGCTTCTGGTTACACTGGCTCACTTTGGTAAGGGTGTCGATCCAATCCTTGGCCTCCACACAGTTGTTGGCCTGAATGTACAATGCACGCTCGGGCTGGATCACCTGGAACATCTGAATACACAGGATGGGCTCAGGGGACCACAGGGACCTCCAGCTGGACTAGAGTCCAGCAGGTGCCAGGCCATCACGGATGCCGTCAGAGGGGCCTCCCAGAATTCTGAAGCTGATGCAGGCCAGGTTGGCCTGGGTCACAGCCTGGCACTGGCTTGATGTTCTGCAGCTCTGAGCACAGGAGAGGCAGCCATGGGTGCCGAGGGTTTATGCACCCTTAAACTGAGGGCTGAGAGGGACGGAGGAGGTAAAAAGCAGTCTCAGGGTTAGGATGGCCAGGGAACTTCCTATCCTACACCTCACAGGTCTCCATCAACATGTTCCAGAGGACCTCACACCATCTGAGCTCTTACAGATAGCCACAGGTGTTAGTAACATAGTGTATGTCTGAGTCTTCTTGTGTAAGCCATCAGGAGACACTGGGGCCTAAGCGCCCACTTCCACAGCCTCAGAGCCCGGGCACACAATACTCTCACCATACAGCAGCTCTTCTTCCCCCCAGATTAGCCAGAGTCTTCCTCATACCAGGTGTAACTTCCTCATAAGGCCTCTTAGGGAATGCACTGCCTTTGCCATTTGTTGTTCATGCAACAAAAGTTGCTGAGGGCCAGGTTCTGTCCTAGGTCTTGAGGACAGTGTGGATCAGAGCCTTTGTCTTTTGAACTTCCAGACAGCAGGAAGACAAAAGTGAACAGAAAACACAAGTGGCTGTGTAGGGGTAAAAGCCTAATGGGGTTAGGGGAAAAAAAAGACAGTCCTGCAGCCAAGATCATATGGGGAACTAAAAATTAAGTGTGTAGAACATGGGAAGTAGGTGATGGAAGGGGTCCAGGCAGAAGAGAGTGAGTAGGCAAAGGTCCTGGGGCCAGAGAGGTAAAGTAATTGGGAGGAACAGGCTGGGCTGCACACAGCAGAGCAGGCCTAGTGGAAGCCAGAGCCCGGGAAAGACACAGATCACACTGCCCAGGAATCAGGGAGTAGCCAGGAGTGAGGACTTCTACAGTTGATTTGAGGGGCTCAGACTCCATCTTCCCCGGAGAATAGCTGGGGCCTCACCTACAGACCCCAGGTGCCTCCCTGAACAGCCCAGCAGGCCACAAGGCCCAGAGAGTGGTGCAGGGCAGTTACAGGCTGGGAACAGAGAAGTACCATGCAAGCTGTGCCTGCTCGTGTGACTGAAAGACAGGGAGCTGCACAGGGTGGGTGGACATTCACCTGGTCAGAAGGTGTGGATGAAGCAACGGCACTGTGGTTCTAAAAAGAGTGCCTTTGTTTTAGGAATGTGCCTGAAAGGACACAGAGATCATATACTGGGGGCATGGAGGGGCCTGCTAGCTCAAGCCAAGGGGACAGAAAGGAAGGATCTTGACTGCAGAAAGCTGCCAGGGAGGCCCCAAGTGCTTGGGCCTGGCTTAGGGCCTGGGCAGGGTATGAGGCTTGGATGGACAGCACCTGGTCACCAAGGAGATTCAATTTGGAGACGCAGAGTGTGGAGGGCGATGCTCGCAGCCCATGCAGAATGGAGTGTGAGGACGGTTGCCCAGAACAAGCAGGGCCATACTCACGTTTTTCATTCTGAAGGACTCCTCCTCCAGCCGCTCCACAGCCAGGATGTTCTCAATGGGGATGCTGCAGAGGGGCTGGTCTCCTGCCGCAGAGAGGGTATGAAACTGCACTTGGCTGCAAGCTGTCCTGTGTGCTGGGCTCTCCACAGCATGGGCCCCATCACTACCACTGGCCCAGGAGGTGTGCCTCCTGGGTGCATGGGGAAACTGATTTCCTAAGACAGTCTTCCTCACTCAGGAAAGGTAGAGGGAAGAGAATAAGGTCCCTGGGCGGCCCAGCTCACAGGGCCTGCCTGTCCCCTGCCCCTGGGGCTGCAGCTGGCCTGAGCTAGCACTTGGAGGCAAACACCTTTTCTGGCATTCCTCAGAAAGCGAAACCCCGCAGAGCTGGACGGGGGTCTTGACCCTCTGAGTGAGGCAGCATGGGAGGCCCATTACCTTTGCTTTTCTGGTAGGTGAACTCATGGTTTGTCAGGCGAAACCATCTCTTCTTGAAATTCTTCATCCCAAAGCGTTTTCTTCCTTGTGCCCTCTTAATCATAAACCTGCCGTGAAGGGCACATGGACCAGTGAGTGTCCTCAGCTCAGGGTGCAAAACCCTCTCCTCCTGCCCCAGGGGCAAGATCACATGCTTCTCTTTTGTGCGTGTAATCCTAGGGTGGGTGGGGGTGCTCAACCTCTTCTTGTTTTTTCTTTTTGTCAATCCTGGGGCTTGAACTCTGGGCCTGGGCACTGTCCCTAAGCCTCTCTGCTCAAGGCTAGCACTACCACTATAGCCACAACACCACTTCTGGCTTTTTCTGTATATGTAGTACTTGCCACACCACATACACTTGGTTGAAACTTTTGGAATGAAAGGTTCTGGACAGGAGTGGAGTCTGGCATAGACTCAAGCCCCAGGCATCCCCCAGGAGTTGGTGGAGAACTGGATTCCCTAAAA
>NW_012267280.1:5809506-5833018 GCF_000151885.1 Dipodomys ordii | reverse complement strand
AAAGAATCTATGTCACAATCACACACTGTATAAAAATGTTAATTCTCCTCAATAAAGATACACTCAGATGCAATTCTTTTGAGTCTGTGTCTGTTTGTCACTTTGCTGACTCCTTGCCCATCTATCCCATGATCCCTGTCCCATCGGTCCCAGTGCTCCGGCCGAGCTGGTCCGTCGCAGTACTGAGGAAATGAACCCAGGGTTTCATACATGCTAGGCAAGCACTCTACCACTAGGCCACATTCCCAGCCCCTCTTGTTTTATTTTCTAATGACAAGAGAAAACTTGAAGGACACATGCTCTGCTTGGAGAAGTATGGCCTCCTATAAGTGCCCACCTTACACTACCAGAGGACTGACATGGGCTTCGGCAGACATGTCTCCATTGCCCTGGGTGCCAACAGAGCAATGTAGAAAACACCAGCAGACACACTCAGGAGGATGTGGTACCGCAACTCACAGAGCATGAGGGCTTGTACTGGGAACTAGAAAGGTGGGCCGGCCGAGAACAGGGAAGACATGGCACGGCTTGGGAGGCAGGGGGATAGGAAACAAGAATGAAGCCCAGCTGGAGGTGGTGGTGTCAGCTCAAAGGCTTGTCACATGCTAAGAAGCTGGTGCGCCCCTTTGTCCAACCCACCTGGGCTGCTACTGCCACACCTGGTCCCCCCTACTCAGGAGATCAGAACTACTCCTTAAGATCCATGGAGAATAAAACTCCAGTTCATCATCGTTAGTGTGGGATCTTTAATTGATTTAGTATGTTGAGCAGAAAGAGAAGAAAAGAGGAATAAAAAAGAAAAGCAAAAGCAACAGAGAGCAGGGGACAGGTAGAAGGGAACAGAAAAGCAAGGTTGCAGATGAATGTTCTGCTGGGAGGAATGTGGATGTGGAAAACCATGCTAAGGAACTGAAAGGAAAGTTCTAGAAGGAAGCAACCAGGTCTCACAATACAGGCTGTAGAACAGCTTTTCCCTATACTCCCAAGGGCCACAGAGCAAGCAAAGAGTAGCACTCCCAGCCACTGTTGGGGACTCAGCTTATGGCCAGCACAGATGGAAAGCTGCATGTCCCCCCACACATGGGCAACCTGGTCGTGGTGAGGCTGGCAGCTGAAAGCCCAGCCTGGAGGCGTTACCTTCAAAAGCCAGAAAACACTTATGGAGATTCTGGATCATGCAACAGCTGAGTTAGTAGGTGGAGAGTCCTAAATGTTTTGACTGTAGGATTTCTTGGAAAAACAATTTTTTTACAACTGTATGTACAGTTGTACATACAGTACAATACTCATACATACTGTATGTACATGAGGCTTTGTAAATTCTAACTGTACAAACTGCAAACTCTGCATTACTAGGAATTCTAGTCCGGTGCACAGGGAGGAACTGCTGAGTGTAGTTACATATAGAGGATTTGGAGCTCTCTAGAAAATGGATTTATGAGAATTCATTTGCTCAAGACCTGGCTCAGGCCCAGTCACTCACTCATTAATGACTTGTTTCTATCATCACCCTTCCCCAATGGGAAAGAGGAGGTAGGAGTGCGGGGCTGGGGCAGAGCACCTCTGGCTGCAAATAAGGCATTCTGATTCCATGTTCACAGAATGGCTGAGCCTGACACACATGCTTTTAAACTCTGTGGCTCTGTGTCTTGCCAAGTGTGTGTGTATCTTGGGACATAAGCACCTCTACAAACATCATCAGCACCCTGAGTAAACCTGGATGATCAGGTAGGATATGGTGATCCCTCAGAACCAAGATGACAGATCTGTTTTCAAGATGCCCTTCAGGTAGCCCCCGCTGGGCTGATCATAGCTAGGGACACAGATGGGAGGCAGAGGAAGAATCAGCAGCTCAATGTGAGGTAGAGGCTCAAAAGTATAAATGCCCAGGACGCCAGCAGGAATGGCATGTGGTGCCACTACTTGGAAAACCAGTAGGATCTCAGCTGTGTTGGCAAGGGCCCAGGAGAAACCAGTCCCATGCTGGCCAGTCGTCTGCCATGTATCGCTGCATGCATGTCCGTAATTCCGTATACTCATAGGTGCAGGTCCAATGACTCATGACTGTGTTCCTAGCTACTGAGATCTGAGGATCACAGTCTGAAGCCAACCCATTCAGGAAAGTCTGTGAACCTCTTACCTCCAACTAATTACCAAAAAAAGCTGGATGTGAAGCTATAGCTTAAGTGGTACAGTGCTAGCCTTGAACACAGCAGCTCAGGGATAGCACCCAGGCCCCAAGTTCAAGCCCCAGGACTGGCACCCCCCCCTCCAAAAAAAGCAGATGGTTAGGGCAATCTAGTGCTGAGCCAGGAAGGTCTTCTGGGGCCCTACAGGAATGCTGGCCAAGCTGAGTGAGCAGAGCCCTGCTGGAAGATGAGAACAGGGCCAGGGACAGGACTGGCAGTCATTTATATTCAGACAAGGGGCAGATTATTCTGATGTTCTGGAAGGAAACCCCAGTGCTCAGAGGCAGGACATGGAGTGGTCACAGAGCATGGACTGCTCACCAACAAGGCCACCAAGGTTCAGTGGAAGACCTCAGGGTGCAGGAACCTAGGCGTGGTTCCCATTGCCCAGCAAGTCTCTGACCCTGGCTGGCCACCAGTATGACTCACCATCCCCACTGTCTCTCCCCATCCAGCAGGACTCGCTGCTTACCCTTCTTTAAGCAGGATTGGCTGCTCTATGCTCTTAGGGTCCCTTCTTCCCGACGATGAAATCAAATCCAAGAACTGAAATGGAAAAAGGCCAGACTCAGGTGAGAAGCATATAGGTCCCTTTGTTCTGATAGAAACAAGATGCTAATGCCCCTCTCTCTGACACAGTGGAGAGAATGTGGGGATGTAGGGACCTGGGTCCTGTAAGAGCTATAATTTGAAGTCCTCATCTCTACCCAACAGCCCACCCAAGCCCAGTCCTACCAATCTCTATCACCCAGGACCTCCTGAGGTGCTGGCAGTGCCAGACAGGACTTCATAGGGAGCCCAGATTGGCCTCTGCTGGTGCAGCCAAGGCCAGGAGGGGAGGGGACTGATCCCGCCAGCTCTCCAGGGTCACAGCTGTTCCTTTCTTGGGCTCTCTGTCTTGGCCCAGGATTCTCCCACTCTAATCGACTGTCTTGAGACTTCTTTGGATCCTCCTGTCAGTGAAGGGCTACTCTGAACCCCAGTCCCTTCCTTCTCTTCCTTTCAGTGCTTTTTCAGTTTCTGAGAGAAATAGTGGGGACTGCTTCTGATCAGTAGAGAAAAATGAAGCTTGGGGTCACTCTCCCCACGCACAACCCTAATGTAGGGCACAGAGAGGGTGTTTGGGACAACCGAGGGGTACCCAACACACAGCAGGGCTGCTAGGACTGGAGCAGAACACGTGGGCTTAAGGCCGTGGCCACAGAGGACTGAGGAGGAGAAAGCCTCCAGACACCGACTCCAAAAGGAGCCACGTCCTAGGGGCACAAACAGGGCTGGGTTTGAAGCAGGCATCTAGGATCAGAGAAGCTGTCTAACAATACAAACTAGGTGATGAAGTCCTGGGAAAAGTGCACTGACAGTCTCATACTTACATTTTTTACAGCATCAGCATACTTCTGCTCATTGAAGAATTCGTAAAATGTTGCCATATATGACTCCTTAAAACTTGCCTAAAACGAAACAAGTCACTGATGATGGACAACTGGGCCTGAAAGTGCTAGTGGGTATGGGGGAAGACAGACCCAGTTCACAACAAATGAGGAGACCCTAGTTCTTGTGGATAAGCTAGAAGATGCAGGCCCATCCCGGGGCTTAGCCTGAGCCTCTGAACACTGCACACTAAAGGATGCCATTAGAGGTTCAGAATGGACATTTCCTTTGATACAAAGGACCCAACATGTCCCTGTATGTCACCAACATCTGAGCTCCAGGTTTACAGAACCACATACAGCCTACAGATGTTGACTAGGGTCTGGGGCCATGAGCCCAGCCAGGGCTGACACAGAGCCCTTCCCAGGCTGGGAGGGTGGTGCCCCAGGGAATGCCTGGCCTACATACAACACCAACAGAGTTGGACGATAATGAAGAGGAAATGAAGATCCCTTCCTCAGCGTCCCAGCACAGACACTGGAGGCTGCACACAGATGAACTGCTGGTTGCCTTCTGGCACTATGGACATACCCTGGGAGGATCAAGTGCCCCCCTGGCTGTCTGTGGTTAGGAGTTCCTGGAGCAAAGGCAGCTTAGGACACTCCTGAGGAGACATGGCCACCCTCTTCATCCACTGAAAGAAAGTACCCCACCACAGGGAATAGCATGATCTGTGCTCTTCCCAGAGCAGAAGCAGCTGGGAGATGCTCAAAAGACCTGTGTCTGTAGCTGATTGGTTTATCGTTAGACATGTGTTGAATACACACTTCATAGTTTCTGAAGAGATCTATAAAAATCAGTGTTACTAAAAAAGACAATGAGAACAGACTTACTGACTTTGACTTGGACAAGCTTCCGAGAGTCTGGATTGTTTTTGAGATAAGTGTCAGGGTTCTGGATGTTTGTGGATCCTAGAAGATGAGAAAAGAGCAATACTGGACTTGATTCAGTCCTACAGGGATACTATAACCAATTCCAGGGTCACAGGTGACAGGACAAACAACATCATCTAAAGCTGCCATAGTGTGAGCACTCGGACTAAGAGTAAGTAGGATTCTGGAAGGTCCTTGGGGCCAGATCCTACCCGACTGGCCCATCACAGAGAGACTCCAGGATCTGCTCAAAGTGAGCAAATTGCTGCCCAGCTCAGCCTTCCAGATGACACACAAAGGCACAGCTCAAAATGAGAGGCATCTTGCAGGGCCACAGCGGAGACCCTACCCAGGCTATTAGAGAGCTGGGAAATTTAAACTAGAACCAAGGAAAACACAAGTGTGCTATCCTGCATGCATATGCAGATACTCTTACCAAGGGCGATTTCTCTCCAAGGGGGCTCTAGCTGGCACACCTATCTGGGATAAGGTACTCTGTTAGCCTAGCAGAGCTCTAGCCTCACCGGCCTGGCCTGTGGCTGGTGCTAGACAATATTGTTCCATGAATAGACAAATAACCAAAACAGGATGAGCACATTGCTTTTCTCATGTAATCAGCCCCTTAGGCCCTGGTCAAGCCATTCATATAGCCTTTAAAAATAGTATGCTGGGTACTGGTGGCTCACACCTATAATCCTAGCTACTCAGGAGGCTGAGATCTGAGGATCACAGTTCAAAGCCAGCCTGAGCAGGAAAATCCAATAGACTCTTATCTCCAATAAGCTGCTCAGAAAAAGCCAGAAGTGACACTGTGGTTCAAGGGAGTAGAGTGCTAGCATTGAGGGCAAAAAGGCGTAGGCATGGTATCCAGGCCCTGAGTTCAAGCCCCAGGACACATATACACACAAAGTATAGTTTAGTATGGATTAGTACAATAACTTAGCTGAGGGGCTGGGAAGGTGGCTCAGTGGTAGAGCACTTGCCTTGCATGCATGAGGCCCTGGGTTCGATTCCTCAGCACCACATAAACAAAAAGAAAAAAAAAGGCGGAAGTGGCGCTGTGGCTCAAGTGGTATAGCACTAGCCTTGAGCTGAAGAGCTGAGGGACAGCGCCCAGGCCCAGAGTTCAGGCCCCATGACTGGACCCCCCCCCCAAAAAAAAAAAATAACCTAGCTGAAAGAACAGAAAGGCTAATGAACCAAACTGAACAGAGAAGGGCCGTGCTGGCATGTTCAGGACTGGCTGGCCGGGTCACTTACCGTGTGGTGAGGTGTCAGCTGGAAGAGGTTTGGGGACAAAATAGCAGGAGCAAAGAATCTCAGGAAGATGAAGCTACTCACAGCAGTGTACCTCACATCCAGGTCATCTGCAGGTAGATGGAGGATTCATTTCCACTAGGAATTTCAGCGCTAATGTATGGGAGCTCCCAACCTTACCTATGAGGTAAGCTCCTTGGGGCCTCATAGAGAAGTGGGGTTCTGGTTTTGCCTGCCTCCCTCTCCCTTCCTCCCCCCCCATCTGCTTTTCCCTGGTTCTGTTTCTCTATGCATGCCTATATGTCTTCTTATGTCTCACTCTCTGTATATTTTCTTCTATTTCTATGACAGTATTTCTCCATCTCTCTGTCCTCAATTTTTTTTTAAAATTTTATTCTTTAGAGGTACTGAAGTTTAAAGTTGGGCTTTATCTTGCTAGCTGGGTGCTATACTGTTTTATGCTGTTTCTTTGTTGTTGCTGCTGTAGTTTTGGTCCAACACTGAGGCACTGGTACCTGAGCACTGTCCCTGAGCTTTTTTTTTTTTTTATCCAATTGTTTGGTGATTAACTGGAAATGTAGAGTCTCACAGATTTTCCTTCCTGGACTGGCTTCCAACTGTAATCCTCTGATCTCAGCCTCCCAAGTAGGTATGATTACAAGCATGAGCCATCAGCACCCAGCTTGCTCTGGTTAGTTTTAAGAAAGCGTCTCTTCTTACCTAGGCTTTCTTGGTCCACAATTGTCCTATTTTAAGCTTTCCTCCATAACTGGGATGACAGGCACAGATTACCATGCCTGGGTTCTATGCTGAGATTAGGATCTCAAGAACTTTTTGTCCTGGCTGTCCTTAGACCACCTTTTCTACCTCAGTCTCCAGAGGACCTAGAATGTAGGTATGAGCTGTTATCTGCTGACCCTCACTTTATTGTCACCACAGGGCACACTCTCTGGTGGCTTGGGTCACAGAACTCTGGGTCTGTCTAGGGACTCATTATGGAGTGGCCTGGTCTCAGCTGGGTTAAGATGACAGTTTTATCATTTGTTTCCTTCCAGTGTTTCCCTTGGGAACTGCATTCTTGACCCTCTGTACTTGCTGATCCAAGGCTCTGGGGACAGGGCTGTCCTGGGGCTGGCAGGTTCACATCAACCCAGACTGCTAAGCCTGGGAGCAAGGAGCCTGCTCTGGCTGAGAAGTGACTCTAGCCTGAGTGAGTTGATCAAACTTGTGCCCTGATCAGCAGGACGTCTGTACGGGGTGGGATGTCTGCTCAGTGGGATGTCTCTAAGGGGTAGGGGATCCAGGGCTGGGAGGTCTGTGTGTAGTGAGGTCAGGAAATCCCATGAGGTTGGACCCTTGCACCCCTAGGAGCCACAGGAAGCCCTCCTTTCCTAGCCCTCTAAGGTTCGAGTCACTTGGTGAGGGAAAGCTTCCCTTAGAAGGAAAGGTCTGTTAAAATGGCTCATTTTGACAAACATGGCACAGCGTTCGTAACCCTGAAAAAGGAGCTTCAGGGGAACAGGCCCACACCAGGGGACTGATGTTCCTCCCACGAAGCTGGCAACTCTGGAGCAGGGCGGTGCCCTCTGTGGCCTGGCGGCTGCGTGCCAACTCGGGCCCTGGCAAGAGGCTCACCTTGGAAGCGCTTGGCAGCTGCCTCCCTCAAGGAGAAGAAGATGTCACACATGACAGTGGGGCAGCTCACCCCTGACTTGGTGATGACGGTGAAGATGCGGTCCACATACTGCCGAAGGCTCTCCTGTAATGGGTGTATGGTTGGTTTGGAGTCTCCTGAAGGCCACAGCAGTGCCAGCGAGCAGATAACCCTCCGTGACATTTGTTTTTTTTTTTTTGTCAGTCATGGGGCTTGAACTCTGGGCCTAAGCACTGTCCCTCAGCTCTTCAGATCAAGGCAAGCGCTCTACCACTTGAGCTATGGGGCCACTTCGGTTTTCTGGTGGTTTATTGGAGATAAGAGTTTCACAGCCCATGTAATTGTAACTCCTCTGTATGGTAGCCTCGCAATAAAAAAAAAAATAATAAAAAAGAGTTTCACGGACTTTCCTGCCCGGGCTGGCTTTGAACCGCGATCCTCAGATCTCAACCTCCTGAGTAGCTAGGATTACAGGCGTGAGCCACTGACGCATGGCTCCTCCGTGACATTTATAAACAACCTCCCTTTAAAAATGCCCTGTACAGGGCCTGGAAGGTGGCTCAGTGGTAGAATGCTCGCTTTGCATGCACAAGGCTCTGGGTTTGATTCCTCAGTACCTCATACACAGAAAAAGCCAGAAGTGGTGCTGTGGCTCAAGTGGTAGAGTGCTAGCTCAGGGTCAGTGCACAGGCCCTGAGTTCAAGCCCCAGGACTGGCAAAAAAATAACAAATGCATTGAACAACAACTCATAGTGAAATAATCATTGCCTTGTCTAGAGGCATGGGCCCCTCTCCTTGGACAGCACAGAGTGGACTGAAGTCCACGAGGGTGCACCTCTGAGGGTTAGAATCTGCCTGTTTACAAGCACGACCCAAATGGAGTCCGAGCTGCATGAGGGTACCACAGGAAGAGATGAAAATGCTAGCTTTGTGATCCCAGCTCTGAGCAGCCCGAGTGCCTGTGCTTTTCCTGAGAAGGAAGCTGCTGGGCACACTGGCCAGGTCAAACTTTGGGAGGGCAGCAGGAACTGATGGAACTAGGAGGTGAGCGAGGATACAGGCAAGCGTGACAAGTGTGTTCAGGGCTGTGCGCAAGGCCAAGGGTCAGAAAAGCAACTTGGTGCCTAGTAGTCCTCCCCTTCCCCCCGCCCTCACCCCCACCCCAGATCTCAGAACAGCATCCGAGGGGCTGCTGGTGGAAGCCAGCTGGAAATTAGCTTTGAGAAGGGGCCTCACCATGTTGTTCTCAAGATTTTCGCCATCTCGCAACTTGACTGGGTCGATTTCACAGGACCTGTGGCTCTGGCAAATCTGGAAGGTGTGATGGAGATGGCATTGCATACATTGCACACAGCACAGAGCAGAGCCCCAGGGTTCTTGAGAGAGCAGGCTTGTTTAGAAGTGTCTGCCAGCAGACTGTCCAGCCAAGGGCACTGTGTGTGTGTGTGTGTGTGTGTGTGTGTGTGCGCGCAAGGGCACTGTGTGTGTGTGTGTGTGTGTGTGTGTGTCCCAGCTGAGAATCCAGCAGTCTAAGGAAGGCCCTGCCTCACGCAACACAACGCAGCAATGCAGCAAGAGACAGCTGATCACCTCTTTCCAGACAGCTGAGAGGAACCCAAAAATGTGGACAAAAGCCAGGGAGTGCAGCACTGTATCACAGCCAGTGAGCTTAGGACCTTTGGACACACAGAGTATTGAAAAGCGTCCCTGGGAAGATCTGGGTTCTCTTGAATGTCCTTTCATCTTTGGCAGAGTAAGGGATTTTCTTGAGTATTTTTTCCATTTGAGAAAGTTAAGATTTTGGAGCTCATGTAGAATATTCCCTCTATAAATCTAATAAAGGGGAGTCCCCATGGAGGGACCTTTGCCCACTTCCCTTATCTGTCTTACACAGAAACACCAGCCACCACATGGCGATGACAGACTGTCTCACCTCTTCTATGGTGGACTTCAAGGTGACATGTAGGTAGTGCATGCCTGCCAGCTTCATTGTCTCATCTATGCACTTGGATGTCAGTGAGTTTCCTCGGAAGATTGTGTTGGGGTCTCTGGAAAATACCATCAGGGAAAGTATTTATCTCCTAGAGGCACTGAGGGAGCAGAGCCTCCCCCGAGCGTCCATTCATCAGATGGAGACTCGAGCCCTCAATGTCTATTTCCCTGAGTGTCCACTCATCAGATGAGGACTCGAGTCTCCAGTGTGTCTATTTCCCGAGTGTCCACTCATCAGATGAGGACTCGAGTTCCCAGTGTGTCTATTTCCCAAGTGTCCACTCATCAGATGAGGACTCGAGTCTCCAGTGTGTCTATTTCCTTGAGCATCCACTCATCAGATGAGGACTCGAGTCTCCAGTGTGTCTATTTCCTTGAGCATCCACTCATCTGATGAGGACTCGAGTCTCCAGTGCGTCTATTTCCTTGACTGTCCACTCATCAGATGATGACTCCAATCTCTAGTGTGTCTATTTCCCTGAGCATCCACTCATCAGATGCAGACTCGAGTTTCCAGTGTATCTTAAACAGAACCCAAGGTGCAGGACTGTGCTATGAAAATAACCCTGTCCCAACAGTGTACTACTGTGCCATGGGTCACCCCCAAGCTGTCTCTGCCCTCTGCAGGGTGGCTTCTTCACACCCCAGCCTTAAGCAGAAGGAACAGTGTCCCCTTGTGCTGGTCACTGTAGGAGCTCTCACTCCTGACTATTCCTGACCATCAGGCATTAATGTGGAGGAAGCAGCACCCACAATCCATTTGTGCTGTAGAGATGTGGGCTCTGGACACCTGGAGTTCTCTAGAGCTGGCAGGGTCAGTCCCTAAGCCCCAGAGCCTGTTCCCTTTCCCTATTTCTCCTTTGATCTCTGGAGAAATAGTACTTTCTGAAAGAACCCGTATCTGTATCTGTGCAAAGACAGCAGGAATCTACAGAGCCCCCAGAGAGCCCCATCGTTTCTACCGACTCTATACTTGGATGTGGTTTTGGAGGGAAACATGCTACCCTGACAGCCTGCTCCTGAGGTCCAGCTTCCCATTGTGGTAGGGGAACAGCAGGAGGAAAAGGGAGCAGCATGGGGTGGGGGGTGGGGGGCAGAACAGGAACAGAGACACAGGGGGCAGGGCTGTGAAGGATGCGCAGCAGAGACAGGCACAGAGGGAGGGGAGACAGCAGGCAGGTTGGGGTGTAGTCATGAGAGACAGACTCAGTGAGAAGGGGCACCGCGGGTGGGCGTGGGCCCAGCAGGGGAGGGTTGAGGCATACTCACTGGGTCCTCTTCACCTCTGCACTGGCGATGGCGCTGATGAAGGGCACCACCTTGCCATAATGCAGCAGCAGCCGCACCAGGGGGATGGCTGCCTCCTGCTTCTCTCTGCATACCTCACCCAGGATGTGAGCGGCTGAGGCTGAGACAGGCTGGGAAAGGACGGGGTGAGGGTCAGCACCCTGGGCACTGCTCCACTCCCGGGGTGGGAGGGTTTGGGGCAGGGGTGTCCACTGTGAAGGCCAGCACCCTGGGCACTACTCTACTCCGGGGGTGTCCAGTGTAAGTGGGGCACAGCAGGGTTACCTGCCAACCATGCTAAACACTGCACAGTTCTCTGCTTTTTTTTTTTGGTCATGGGTCTTGAACTCTGAGCCTGGGTGCTGTCCTTCAGCTCTTCAGGTCAAGGCTAGCGCTTTACCACTTGAGCCACAGCACCACGTCCAGCCTTTTCTGTTTATGTGGTGCTGAGGAATCAAACCCAGGGCCTCATGTGTGCAAGGCAAACATTCTACCACCAAGCCACCTTCCCAGCCCAGCTCTCTACTAAGACAGGGAAATACGACTTTATGAATGCCTACACCAAGACCTCCAATGTGTACCCTGTCCATCCATGCCTTAGGGTGGGGCTTTTGCTTCCTCCTGTCAACCCCCAAATCCAGCAGTTCTGAGGCACCTGGCAGACAGTCCCATGATGCTGAGCCACAGCCAATCACAATGAGAGGTCTGAGAAGGCCAGGTTCCCATGGCCCTAAACTGCATGGGGCAGGGTGTCCTTGCCCAGCAAAGGGCAGTAAGCTGGGCAGGAAAGGCTCCAGGGAGTATCACCAAAGCATTCAGGGGCCACTAGCAGGTAGACAAGGCCTGGAAAGGTATCAGGAGAGTGAGTGGTACTAGGGTGGATGACTGGATGTGGTCTGACAGGTGAGTGGGCCTGATAGGTGTCTCAGAAGCTAAGTGAGCAGAGCAGGTGGGCCTGGACCCCCATGATACCTCCCCCCACTGTAAATGATGAGTGTGATTTCCACAGACACCTCCACATCTGCAGACTTTAACAGCAGGTCCCGCAGGGGGCTGTAGTAGTCGGAAGAGAAGACGTGGTCCTCGGTATAAACTACATTCAGCCTCAAGGAGCCCAGGTCATCAGGCTTTAGGCTCTTGCTGCCATTGTCCCGTGGCTGGAGGAAATACCTGGCATGGAGGGAAAACAGGGAGAACTGAGAATAACACCCTCCACAGGCATTACAGGGCATCTTCAGAGCAGTGGAGCTCCTGTGCACAGTTACCCTGCCTCATTACTGTCATGTGGAAAGAGGCCAGGACAGCAGGGCCATTCTACAAGACACTCCAAGGTGTGACCACCTTGGCATTCACAGAGCCACAGACTAGGAAGCCAGTTGATGACAGAGGGATAAGAAATAGGTTAAAAAAAAAAAGAGCAAAATGAACCTGGAACCTGCTAGGAAGAAAGATGGGTAAAAGGCTAGGGAAACTCTGCTGTCGATGTGATTAGTTCTGGACCACAGCACCCATCAGTTCAAAAACTGAGCAGCTCTGACAAGTGTGGGGCAGGTTGGCTTGTACAGATGCCCAGTGGTCACTGTATTCTGAGTGGAACTCTTCCCTCCTCCCGCCCAGTCTGGTCATCCCTCTCCACCAGATATTCCTATCCAGGAGGCTGGGGCTGAGCCTCCTCCAAGGCCCTGGACATGGTGCTCTCTGATGATTTTCAGAGACTGTAAGAACTGCCAGAAGATGGATCTAGAGGAAAGCCTGAGGGGGTACCACCCTTGTAAATGGGGAAATGAGTGACACAAAAGTGACACAACAGCACGCTGGGCCATTGACCAGACACTCAGCACCATCCACCTGTACTGTGAAGAAAATGTATGGACTAACCACGAAGTACAATTACATTTCCTCTGCCAGATGCAAAATCTGGAGAAAAATTAAGGTGCAAGTTTCTCCTGCACTCCAGTGGGCCCCAAGGCAGAGAGAGGCTGCACACGAGGCAAGCCTAGGATGCAAGAATGGACAATCCACCCTGCCAGGGACTCAAGAACTAAGGTGAAGACCATCCACAGGGCCTACCCTGATGATAGCCACCCACTGGTTGGGGAGACCCAGCTCTGTCCAATCTTAGTCTGGTGTTTATCACTCTCCTGTGTTTCTCTTAAGGCTCTGAGTGTCATATCCCTTGCTCTCAATGTGCTTGCCTGTCACCTTCCCTTATCTGCTGTTTCTCATGTGCTGCGAGAGCAGAAACTTGATCAATAAGCTCAAATAAGCCCAAACTACCAACCAAGTAGAAGCAGGTGGAGCCAGGTAGGGCCTCAGCCAGTGTAGAAGTGTCGTTCTGTGGCTCAAGACCACCTGCGGATACTCTGTCCCCATCATGTGCACCTACCATGCTTCATAGGAACTAGACTGTCGCAGCACTTTGAGCGGAATCCTTAGCTCCCCTAAAAATTCGTCTCCAAACTTCAGGTTGCTGGCATTCCAGAGGTCAACTCTGAAAAAGATGAGTGTATTCCAGTCAGCCTGATGAAGGAAGGACTTGGACTGTGCCAGCCTCCAGGCTGGCGGGGGGAAGAGGGTGGGTTGTAACAGAGGCCTCCACTTCCAGAAGTCAGTGTCTGTGAGGATCTGCCCCGAGAAAGGGTAGGTCAGGCCATGTCTGGTCATTGGATAGCTGGTAAGAGACAGGGCTCTACATCTGGGTCTGGGGAACGGCAACAGGGACACAAATGGCCTGGCAGTGGAGAAAACTAATTAGCATGCCATGCACAAAGGAGACAATGCTGCCCCCACTCTTGGCTATGGTGGCTTGGGTTCCTTTACCTAAAAGAAGTCAACGGCCCCCACATGGACAGGGATCAGGGATGAACACGGGGGCCCTGGGTGCCTCAGCTCTGCTGTAGCACACAAGCCTGGCTCTTTAGTGTAGACTCAGCATGGAGGATGGGGTAAAACTAAATCTCAGAACCCCAGAAGCTCCCTTGCATGAAGCTGCTGTGTGGCAGGGAAGGCTGCCACACTCGCTATGTTTGACACAAGTAAGAGGACCAGTGGGTTACTGTGATGCCCCTGCCGGGACACTGAGCCCTGCTTCCCCTGGCTCTGGGATTGACCTGCTGGGGTGATCACAATCCTTGGGCATTGCCCATGGGTAGGCCAACTGCAGCTGAGTTCCAAGGAGCCAGACACACCTACTTGGTGGCATCTGCACAGTCCAGCCCTTGCCAGCAGGATAGGGCCATGCATTTGATGCTTTTCCCAAGGGGAATGTCTAGTACTCTCACATGTTGGCCATAGAATTATCTGCATCTGGCAGTGACAGATGCTGTCTGTCAATGGTAGGAAGTGCTGTGCAGGTTCTACCACTCTGGCTGTCAAAGCATCAGTCAGTCTAGAAGCCTCCGATGGCCCTCCTGAGGCTGTCCTTCCTCATCAGAGTGTAACACTCCACTAGGAAGAGAGGCCTATCTGGGGATAGTAATGGCTGCTGCATCTTCTCCTGATCATTTCCATACTGAGGAGCCTGATCATGTGATGGCTAGCACATTCTCTAACAACAGACTAGGGACAGGCCACAAACCAGGCATGGAGAGAGGCCAAGACATAGACGTCCAACATGCTCGCTGATGCTTCCATCCTGTCCTTTCTCCTTTCTCCAGTCCTATTCCTTTCCTTTCCTCTTTCATATCCTCTTCATGGTGAGTGGGAGGCTTAGACCTGAGCCTACCCCATGTCATTGTCCTACAGATCCAGCTTCTGGGATCTAGGATGTCACATAGTAGGGCAGAGTGCAGGGGAAGGCTTAGGAGGATAAGATAGGAAAGACCCACACAGAACCTGCAGCACGGGACGGGACAGGAGCTGTGCTGAGACGTCCAGCCCCCTGGAAGCCTGGCTTCATGGACATAGGAGGAGCTGTGAGGAACAGACCTGCCAGTTCTCAGTAGGAGTCCCCAGGGACAGTACTGGTGGTAAAATGACTTGATGGTTTCAAAACTAATCCTGGATCTTTTATAATGACAACCCCAGGGTACACACTAAGAGTTTCAGGAGACCCCAAACCACCCATGGCTATAATGTGCTAAGGCCACCACTTTGACAGTTTGGGTCGATAAGGATGGAGTCTCACAGATGCCAAATTATAATCTCCTAATGCTTACCTCTTAGATGGTGCAAAGTGAACCATGATGCTACACTGGCCCCAACATTTAAGTGTGCAGGAGTTCATAACACAGAACATTCTATTCTAATTGCTACCAATTCTGGTGCTGAACTAGTCAAGAAAAGGACATTCATCTCTGTCTGTACCTCTACTTTGAGAACAAGACAAAAAAGCAGATAACAAAAGCTGGAGTTCAGATTCAAACTGTCCAGTGGGAAGCATGGGTCCTGACTGCTCACTCACCGAATTTCAAGTTTGTCTACATCTTCCTCTTCAAAGTCAAAATGGGACTTCTTGCTGTAGCTGCAGGGTCTGGTGACCTGGAGTGAGACAAAAGCTGGGTCAAAGGGCCACAGGGAGAGGGTGGGCTACAGGCCCATGGGGGTCTGACAAGTACACCACATCATGGCTCTAGTAATTATCTAGGGCCTTAATCAAGGGAGTTGGGACCACTTCCTTGGCAAGTGAATAGACATGTACCATACAGAAACACGGCCTCTCTCGTGAAACAAACATAGGCAAAAACAGATGGAGGCACCCAGCCAAGGAGAGGCCTGTGTCTCATTGCTTGCTGTGTTCAAACAGCATGGGAGGGAGATCAATGGAAGAGGTAACACTGATCAAGATTCACTGACGCTGGTCAAGATAAACTGATATGCTGAATTAAACCCCTTTGTGCAACTACTTAAAGATGATAAAAATACAAATAAAAGTTAAAAACAAGGATCCTCTGGCCTGAAGCACTCCGTAGTCCACATAGGAAGATGTTGCTGGTTTGATTCACCTTTCCTACTCAAGCATTCTCACATTTTCTGACCATGGGGACTTTCCTGTTTTGGAGATACTTGAGGTTAGAGTGAAGCCCAGCTGCTTCCTGCCTGTTTCTGATCTATGAAACCTTCATTTCTGCTTGACTATTAAGGACTTTCACAGCTGCCCAGGGCACAGCTCCTTCCTGTAGTATCGGTGAGCCTTCTCTGAAGACCTGCCTCCAGACCTATCAGCTGCCTCTCCCTTGACCTGACCCATGATCTCTCCCTTACATATCCAGCTGCCTCTCCCTTGACCTGACCCATGATCTCTCCCTTCCATAGTGCCTGTGGTCACCCACAGGCTAACCACAGGGCCTTCACAGCAGACACACACCTGTACTGCGTCCTTCCCTCTTCAACATGTCAGCATGAGCTGAGGCCTTAAGCCACTGGTGTTTGTGGCTTTCTCTCCCTGTACAGGGCATGTTCTGAGGAGGGGAGCTAAGGTCTTGCCCACATTCCCTCCCAGTGCACATGGTCATTAGGAAGAGCTAAGGCCCAGAAGGAACCTGGCTGCCTGTATCACAAGCTCATGGCTGTGTAACCACAGTCTTCCCCACTGTCTCCAGCCTCACCCGCCTGACTAATGCTGGCTCCACGTTATACCAGGCATCCAGGGGACTTCTGAATTATTTCCCCCTGTGCTCAAACCCTCATTTCCAGTGAAAGGAGCCTCTCCCTGCTCAGGGATGCTGGGGTGAATAGCCAGAAAAACAATCCAAAAACCTCTAGCACAGAGCCCCTGTCTAGTGTTTTGGATGACCCTGGCTCCCCATCTCCCCATGCAGTTGGAGAAGTATCCTTTCTCTCCAAGGAGGAAAACCCGGGGGAACTGGATTCCCGTAGACTCCCACAACGGGGATTGGAGGGGGGGCATGAGTTGGTTCAGATGGAGACTCTGCCCAAGCCTTGGTGCTGTGTTCCAGCATTACCACCCAACAGCACCAACCTCAAAATAAAACACCTCATCAAACTGGGGGTTGTTGGTCTTCTTCTTCACTTTTGTCTTCTTGGCTTCCGACCTTTAGTCAAGAGAGGAAAGGTTAGGGTTAAAAACAACCATCGGCTCCAGAGCTGTTAGAAAATGGAGCTATCTCAGCACAGTGGTTTATTGCCTTATTTATCTTGTAAGTATTCCTGCTTGTTTCCTCCTCCAGACGGTATGCAAATGAGGAAATGTTATGAAGGCCCAGACAACCTAGTGAAGACCAAAATGCTTTGTTTCACAAAGCAATTTTAGAATAATAAAGGAAACAAACAGGAGCTACAAAGCGCATCCCAGCCCAGCCCACATTGTCCACACCCCAAAGGGCTGCCGGCCTCTTGGCTCACAGGGCTCTGAGCTTGGCCTGGAGAATCCTGTGCCTCAGAACAGATGCGAAACCCCACAGGACAGGACGGGAGGGTAACTTGCCTGAAGGGTCCGGCCAGGGTCACTGTGGCATAGGGGTCACACTGCCCATTCACAATGGGCAGTCCTTGGCACTCGAAGATTCTGAGGGATAAAGGAGCATCGTGAGGTGCAGAACACATGGGCTAAGGTAACCCAGCACAAGCCTGAGGAGATGAACAACTAGAAGCAATGGAGAGGGATGGGCCACCACAGGCACGACTCCCCACAACACCCTGGCTGACTGCAGTGATGTAGTAGATACTGCCTCACTATCTACAGCCCCTCATATACACATCTCCTGCGGATTCCCTAACTGCTGCAGTCAGAACCCATGTTGAGGCTCATAGCTGCCCTACATTCTGGAACAGTCCCTCCTGCTACCCGCCATGCTTTCCAGTTCAGATCATGTCCCAGCTGACTCTGCTGGTTTTAGGTCACACTTCCCACTTGTTGGCATGAGGTATGGGCAAATATTGAATACTGTGAACTTTGTTTCCCACTGCCATTTGTTGCTCTCTAGTAAAAATAAAGATGACAGGAGAAGCCTGTCGGCTGGACCACAGGAAAGGTTTCAGCTAAGCATATCAATTCTTGTTTTAAAGGATTTTCTCATACAGGGATAGTTTAGCCCTACTACAAAGCTGTGCCCTGTGCCCTGCATGCCCCGGCTGATAACAAGGCTCTCGCTGTATAGGGGGATCCAAGGGGCCCTTTGGTGTTCCACATCCACTTGAGCTTTCTCCTCTAGAACTTACCCCAATGCTGCAGACCCCCTGAACCCTGGCCAGCCTGCTAAACCTCTTCCTGGCAGGAAGAAGCAGACCTAAGAGGAGTGACGTCACTACCCAGAGGGGCCAGAGCCCTGCCCAGGGAGCCTACATCTGAAACGGTGCGTGCACACGGAATGCTCTTGCCAGTAAGGGTCTAGTGCGGTGACTCCATCACTTGGAAGCAGGAACTTCAACCCTCGAACTGGTGTCCTGAGCTTACCATCATTCCTATCAGCTTCATCCTGTACTGTTCAACTGTTTCCTCTGATCTCTGGAGCAAGTCTGCTTATCTTCCACACTGCCTAAGTATCTTTGATAACTTTCTATCCCTTCATTAATTTATTTACTAGACAATTTCACTTGTCCCCTAACATACCCATTGGAGACATATCTGTCCAGATCTTTCACCTCTAGGCTACACTGGGAAGAAAACAGAGCAGAGCTGGTCAAAGCCAGTTCTGTAAAGTTCATGTCTGCTTGTCTACCATGCTAAATGTGAGACAGTTGTAAACATCACAAGGTTATCCACGTTGCCACACAGAACTGTGCGTAATAAGCACAAGGAAGGAAACAAACTCAACAGCAACATGGTGGCCAACCTCTCAGGGTGGCTGAGACCTCTGAAGGAGAGGAGGTCCAGGGTGAGTCCCTCCCAGTAGGTCAATCTGACACAATGTTTAGTGAGACTCAGCTGGGGGCAAGTCTTGGGCAGTAGGCATGTGTGAATTTGATGTCCTGGGAGGGAGTGGCCTCACATCCCTCGTTATGGACAGCATCACTCAGTTTTCATGTGACCTGTGCAATGCTAGCATCCAGGTGTGTGTGGTTGCTACAGAGAGCCCCAGGCACCGATCTCTTCTCTAGTCCAGTAGATTCTTCTGCAATGGCTGCACAGACATGAGACATCTCAGGGCAGACAGAGAACCTCTGGCAGAGTGCAACTGAATAGCATCTGTGCTGGCCTCCTGCACTTTGGTTGCATGATGCCAGGCAATAGCCTCTGCCTTGTAGCTGTGCAGCCCTCGAAGATGAGCACTTGGGTCACTTGAGATCACAGAGAGCCAAGTTTAATCACTTGAAAACAGGGATAGTCACTTATAACACTACATGAAATAAGTTCCATGAACAGAAAGGCTGACAAATGCACAAACAAGGGAGTAAAAGGTCTACACTATGTTTCTTCTCAAGCAGCAGCTGATGCCCAGGAACTCTGGAACATATCAAGTCACTGAATCTGGACTCTGAAGTACAAATATAACATTTTGTATTTAAAAGTTTTGATATTCAGCCTACACCCCAAGACAAGGTTTTGTTTCCTGGCCAGGTCAAGATCTGCAGCTGCTGTGTGGTTAGGGAGTCCTGAGTAGACTTCCTTCCTTTCCTCTTCCACGAGTCTGTGCTGGTCTTTCCCTGCCTGCCACCAGGACAACCTGCTGGAGCCTCCTGAACCCCTCCTGAACCGGGATCTGGAGCCCAGGGCCAGTAAGCACATGCTGTGTGCAACAATGATACCACCTGATACCTCTCCCATCACTGCCCCTCCCCTTGTCCTGTGAGAGTCTCCAGAGGGTTCAGAAGGGCAGTCACAAAGCCTCAGCACTCATTCTCTTCACAATTGCTAATAGCAGGAAACAAGCATTATTTGGTTGCAAGTCTGAAAAGGGACTTCTTATTTTGTCTCCTCTTCATTTGTACTCAACTCCGGTGCTCTCAGAAGCACTCTGTTCTCTAGCTCAAACCCTAAGACTGCTTTCTCTGGGCCTGGGAGGAGAGCCTGGTGATGGCCAGGGGTTAGCTCTATGACTCAGGATTGCCTCCAAGACTCTCTAGCCTACAGGTCAAGCTTACACTGAAAAGACAGCAGAGCTTGGTCCACAACAAAGTGGATCAGGATGTCATGAGAAAGACCAAGCCAAACGTGATAATAGAAGCTCGTTCTCCAAGTCCTGGTCCAGGCGGGTGGCATGTACACTGCTGTTTCTCACACACAGAATCACTTGATAATGGACTCCTAGGCTTGTAGCAGTGTTTATAAATAAAATCCCTGTTATCATTAGCCTAAGGTTCTTTTGTTAAATTGGAAATAAATATCAGAAATAGGCAAATATAACCTGGATGAGGCTTTACTGGAGTTTATACTTGTATATAGGGAGACAGCACAGGAGACAGTTCTCAGTCAGGCAAAGAAGAAAGCTGTGTAGTCTCAGGTGTTCACTGTCACCACCAAGAATAGTCAAGAGCTGGACATTCTTCATGTTAAAAGAAACAGGTTAAATAAACAGGGGACTGGGGGGAAGGGAAAATGATGGAGGGGGTAACAAGTTTGACAAGAAGTGTACTCACACCTTATATATGTAATTGTAACCCCTCTGAATATCATCTTGACAACAAAATTAAATTAAAAGTAAGTAAATAAACAAGGCCATCCTAGGATAGATAACCTACCTTTTTTTTTTTTTAGAAAGACAGAAACATAATTGAGAAATGAACTTTTCTATGTCCTCTTCTTGTACCTTCATTCAGGCAAGTGGCCAAAGACAGATATGTGCATTGAGCCAAAAAGTGATTGTCACCTGCAAATGACTACCTCATTCAAACCCAAGTCACTGGCTTCTCTGTGTCTGGAAGCCACCACCCTGCAGACTTTCCTGATAATTTTCTCAACTAACATCCAGAGTGATACATCTATGTGCAGGCCCAGTATGAACATTAGCTCCAGGAGGGCTAGCATGTGGTAAGGTTCATTAAGGGGCTGGATTTGCTCAGCCAGGAAAGCAACAATGGTCCTCTTGAGTCTATCCCTTAGTCCCTTCCCCTTGCGTAACCTCATCTTATAGCATAGACTCTGCCCTCTCTCCACTATATGTTTTAATGTTATAAAAGTTGCCTCTAGCTGGGCACTGGTGGCTCATGCCTATAATCTTAGCTACTCAAGAGGCAGGATTGTGGTTCAAAGCAGCCTGGGCAGTAAAATCTATGAGACCCTTATCTCCAATTAATCACCAGAAAAACAGAAGTAGAGCTGTGGCTCAAAGTGTAGAGCACTAGCCTCAAGAAGAAAAGCTGGAACAGGAACAGGAACAGCACCTATGCCCTGAGTTCAAGTCTTAGGACCAACCAAAAAAAAAAAGTTAACTCACTCCTGAGATAATGCCCCAGTTGCTCACACACATTGTGCCTGCTGCAAAGGCCCCAGGCCAGAGTTCTCAGCTTAGCTCATATCTGCATCAGCCAGGCTCTTGTTCTATAAGGACCCCAGCCAATCCAGGGACTAGCACTCACACTGACCGTGTATTCCTGGAGGAATCCTCAGAGTTACCAATGTGAAGTGCCATGGTTGGGGTGCTCAGCAGGTATTTATTAATGAACACATGAGATGCCTGACCTCTGGAACATGCGGTCATTGCTGATCACCTCCTAAAGATCGCATCCTGTCACATCAGCATGTACATGTGTGCACATACACATACACATGTGGAGGGACAGAGCCATTGAGAACTGAAAGATGACAAGGCAGAAGCTCCGAATGGTACAAACAACCTGCCCGGCACATTTGGGGTCACAGCCCAGAGGTCAGGGCCAACCCACATCATGTGCAAAATAGAGTAGAGGCATCAGCACTATCCTGGGGCCCACAGCTCCCACCAGATTATTACAGAGGCCTGCACACAAGGGGGCCAGAGACCTGAAGTGAACTCTCGGAACTAACTTTAGCCAGGTGTAGCACATGACCAGGCATTTCCACCTGCGTGGAAGGCCTAAGTTCCAGCCTCCGGGTCCCTCTTCTCTAACACCTGAAGTAGTACCCACCTCTGCAGAAGTGTGGCATGACTAACTGGGCATCTGTGAGAGTCACACGCTACCCAGGGTAGGACTTACCGTGCTGCAAGCTTATGGCAAACAATGCCTGTGTCAGTGATGACCTCACTCAGCCTCAGCTCCAGATGGACCTTGCCCTGCAAGGCACAATGATAGTCTCATGAGATACGGAACTTGGAAGACTTACCTGGTTTTAAAGGTGTTCAGCATGTCCAGAGCACTAAGCTCCAAACTGGCCTCAAGCACCACGAGGGCCTCCTTCAGGAGACCTGTCATGCCTCACCGGCCTGGCCCGCTTCAGAGGTAGGTACCAACGTGTTCGTGAATGATACTGGATACACTAGTGTCTACTCACAACACCATGGCCAGGCATGTTCACCAATAGCCTCAGCAGGGAAAAGTCTTCTGCAAGGTTTCCTATAACCTGAATTCATGTCCTGCTTGGGAGGTCAGAGGCCTGGGTTCTGTTCCTCAGCCAGGAAGTTGACTACCATAGATGCATCTAGAAGAGCAACAGATGAACACAGCCTCCAAAGTCCTGCTGAGTTCAGATAGCAACTGAGTTCAGAAGGGCAGCAGACAATGAAGGGCTCAGCCTGTAGGTAGGACACAGAGGGGCCTTAGAGTCCATGAGGGACTGGGTACACGAACATATTAAGATATCTGTTACTAGAAAGGGGAGACTGAACTGGAAAAATCTCTTGAGTTCCCTTCCAACTAAAAACCCTAGACCCTCCCACTGCAGGCCTTCAAACGCAGCCTGCATAGGAGAATCAAGGACCTGAGGGAACCACCAGGGAAGAGGCACAGGTTTGTTTATAGTAAATTACGACCAGGTCGAGCAATGACTACAAAGAAAGGAGAAAGGCTGGGCAAATGGCCCACTATCTAGAGACTCCAAACCCATAATGACACTGCAGCAATGCTGGCACTTCTTGGAAGGAGGCTGCCTTCAGAAATATGTTATGACTGAAGGGCGGCAGACCTGGGCTACATCAACCTGACCTTAGGAGAGAGAAAACTGAAGCCCTCAGCCTCTTCAGAAAGTAGATGCCACATCAGGTTTGGTGCTGAACCTGGTATGTGGTACTAGAGCAAGGCCTGTCCAGTTCTGATCTAAATGCACCTCCTCTTTCAGTGTTACCCTAAGGCCACTGTGCCTTTCAGCATCTCCTTCTCTGCCCCATGCAAATTAAAGCCCTAGAAAGCAGAGGAAAAGAATGAGTAAATTGAGACCAGAAGTCAGTGAAACCACAAACAGGAAATCAGAGAAAAATCAAAACCCAAATCAGATTGTCTGATAAGATCAGTGAAAACGATCGGCCCCTTAGCCAGGCAAGAGCAAAACAGAAAAGACTCAGCTTTCTACAGCCCTGGCCCTGAGGCTGGGCCTGGTGAGTCAACAGCCAGCTCCCACACAATACTGAGGGCAAATCTGAGGCAACTGGATAGGATCCCAGGAGTTGCAAACTTGGCTCTGCTCAATTTCCCTAAAAACGTAAAACCCTCAAAAAGTATACCTTATTAATTAAAACGAAAACCCCAGGTGGTCCCTATCTATTTCTCAGAAGATCGTTCACCAATACTACCTGCAGAGCCGAGAACACGCCTCCAAGAGTGCAGCATCCCTGACCCGCCCCAACATGTCTGAGAAGCCACATGGTCAGGGTAGGCCAGAGAGGAGTCTGGATCCAGTAGCAGAGGAGACAAAGTAGAGGAAAAAGAAGACAAGTAGAGGAAAACTGAAGACAAGAATGGCAGGTAGACAGGCAGGCAAGGAGGGAAGAAACCCACCTATAATTCGGCTTCTGAAATCTGAATGCCAGGCCCTTGGTCACAGAACACACACACACACACACACACACACACACACACAC
>NW_012267280.1:5805195-5809379 GCF_000151885.1 Dipodomys ordii | reverse complement strand
CACACACACACACACACACACACACACACACACACACACACAACCCCACACACCCTGGAAGCTGTGTGACAAATGGGTCTGTCCTCTGCCCTGAATACAGCATGCATTTCACAGCCAGCTTACAAACAGCTTCCTGGAGGGGAGAGAAGCCAGGATCCAGATCCCCTCCACATTCAGAGCCTGAAGACTTCAGAGACTGGGCAACCCCAGCCCCTACCTCCTGGGTGGGCCCTCCTTGTATCCAATCATTGTGCCAAGTAAAGTGCAGAGGCAACTGACTGTACATAATAAACGGGCTTACCAGAGCCCTTTAAAATCATCCATTCTAAGCCGGGCACTGGTGGCTCACGCCTGTAATCCTAGCTACGCCAGGAGGCTGAGATCTGAGGATCACAGTTCAAAGCCAGCAGGGGCAGGAAAGTCTGTAAGATTCTTATCTCCAATTAACCTCCAGAAAACTGGAAGTGGTGCTGTGGCTCAAGTGGTAGAGCACTTGCCTTGAGCTGAAGAGCTCAGGGACAGCGCCCAGGCCCAGAGTTCAAGCCCCAGGACTGACAAAAAAAAAAAAATCACCAGTCCCAGGGGTCAACAGTGGCTCACACTTACAATTATAGCTACTCAGAAGGCTAAGATTTGAGGATGATGGTTCAAAGCCAGCCTGGGCAAGAAAGTCCCTAAGACTCTTATCTCCAATTAACTACCAAAACACTCTGGAAGTGGAGGTGAGGCTCAAGTGGAAGAGGCCCTTGAGAAAAAAAAGCCCAGGGACAGCACCTAGGCCCTGAGTTCAAGACCCCAGACAGGCATAAAAGCAAAATAAAATAAAACAAAAACACATCAGTTCCAGAAGAAAGCTAAATGCTTCTAAACTGTTTTTTCTCCACTTCTATAATACACATTTTCTCAAGTGGGCCCTGTTTGCAATGCTCTTTCCTGATATATGTCAATTTCAGAGCCAATTACAGAACAGGTAGATCTCGGAAGCCACATGCTGCCCTCTGCCCTTCTAAAAACTGTAAATATGACATTTCAAAATGTACAGCAGCTATGGAGCAAAGATGGTGGTTGAAAGACGAGGGTCAGATTGGAGGGGGACACTGCCTCCCTGTCTCAGCCACTTTGTAGATGAGAAACTTCCAGAGCTATACACACCAGAACGGAGTTAAGTATAGTGCCCACTGGGGCCACAGGCATCGTAAGCTTCCTCAGCCTTTTAACAGCAACTTCATTTCTTTCACAATCTACATTCCCAGGAGGCCGGACAGAATCTGGGGTCAGAATCTACACTCACAGACATGAAAGTCACACTGCTCCAGGGAGGGACTCACCCCTACACTGGCTGCCTTCCGGCATTAGTTAGGAAATTTCCCTCCAGCTGTGAGATTCACATGTGCATTCTTACTTATAGCTCTGTGGTGACAGAAGTTTTGAATCTTGATAATGGTGGTGGCAGCTACACAAATTTAAACATGGGATCAAGTTGCAAAGAATATCCAACAGCCAAATGGCAGTGACTGTTACTCAGCTTTATGAAGGTGGAGGAGCCTGATACATGCCAAACACCGCGCTCAGTGAAATGAGTACCCTCTGGTACTTTTTCCGCTTCCATCAGACATGGGAAGACATAGGTCTCAGGGTGTGCTCCTGAGGTCCTGAGAGTAGCACTCTGAGACAGCAGCATGTAATAGGGATGGAGCTCCAGTTGGAGAAGATGAAAGAGCTCTAGAGCTGCCTCACAGCAGGGTAGAGGTGTGGAGGGCCTCTGGACTGTACTTGCCAGTGGTTAAGATGGCATTCTTTGGAAATGTACATTTCCTCACAAAAAACATGAACCTGTGTGCATGTAAGCTGGTGAGATTGGAGTCTGCCAGGTACAATGAGAACATACGAACTTTCTGATCTCTATTCCCCAAGAAATAAAAATCAAGTAAAAATATAAATGAAAATGCAAAGGCTATGCAATGAAATGAATAAAATCCCAATAAAATCAAACAAACCCACAAAACAAAACCCGAAGAGATCTAGGTGGTCTCTCTCAGGGAGCTGGGAGGAACAGATTATAGGTCTGCAATCAATGCCGCACACCCTCAGCTGCCTCTTCTCAGAGGAGCCAGGGGAGGGAGGGTGTGTCGTGCTAATGTGTTAAGGTGACCTCTGGCACAGGCTCTGCTCTCCTAGCTGGTTGCTTATACTTCTTCTGCCAATGGTTATAGCATCTCCTTAATTCTCACAGCACCAGGGGCTCCAGGAGGCTGAGGTAATCGGTAGGGAGGCCCCATCCTGGCTCAGGCTCCACACATCTCCAGAGCCAGACACACCTCAGCAGGGGGAAATTCTGAAGCCCCAACCTGTGTCCACCCTGATGAGGAGGGGCTTAAGGGAATGAGGTAGGCAGGCCTAACAGCCTACTGCCTAAAAGTGCCTGGACATAAGGCATGGAGCTCCATCAGGGGCCCAGCTGTGGAAGAGCTTTTCTGATCTCAGGTCCTGTGCTCCTGGGGTGCCTGTTGTGAGGAGCATGCCCCAGATGTGATTAACACACAGCAGCTATTCCCCCCACCCCATCAGGTACACCTTGCTCCTTCCTATGCATACCTCTTCCCAGCCTGCTCTACTCTAGACCTCACTGCTGTGCTCACTCACCTCTCTACTCCAGAACTCACTGCTGTGTTCACCTCTCTAATGCCCAGCTCACTGCTGGGCTCACACATCTAACAGTCATTACCTCAATGCCCTTCCCTATCTTTTAGCTGCTTCCATGTGCTTGAAAAAGTATAGCAATAACCAAAAGAATGGACTATAATTGTAATTTGGGCAAGAGAAAGTAAGCACGTTTGCTAGGCCTCCTTCCCTGCTGAGGCCCCAGGACACCGTGATTGTGCCCTGTCCAGGACCAGACCTGCCTGGTGCCCGAGCCTCACCTGCACCTCTGAGTCCGCATCTACGTGCTGCAGCTGGAACCACGTGTCCCTGTTGTGGTACTTCTGCAGGTCCTCTTTCTGGATGGCCACCTTCCCTGAGACAAAGGCAAAGCAGGTACACGCATCATGGAGACAGACCCAGGTTCACAGACAGGTTCACAGACCCAGCAGACACCACTCATCGAGGTAAAGATGTCATGCTCCACACTCCAGGGCTGACTGAGGTCAGGACCAGGCTGCCTGCACAGGAGGGGCTGCCTAGCATGGTGGATGCATACAAGACCCCACGTTCACAAACATGCCCTTTCCTGCCTCACAGGTTATCTGAGGCTGCTGTGGAGGTCAAACGGAAGGGGTCAGCCTTGTCTTCTGAAGCCAGAGACTCAGGATCTGAGTGGCACAGCAGTCAACTCCTCTTTGCTGCTCTCTCCTCTCCACAAACTATAACAGATGGTGTCAGAACTCACTTTGTAGATTCAGGGGCTTTGGTGACATGTGAATTTAGCTAGGAAATTTAGTAAGGAGCACATGTTCAGCTTCAGTTCACATGATACATGTGTCTGTGCGGGTGCAGTGGTTTTAAAAGCTCATGTGGGCATCCAGTTTATTCAGAGACAGGCAGTGAAGGTCAGCTGGAGTAAACTACCTTCTCACCATGGTTGTGTTTGGATCCATGCCTCACCAAGTGCTTGGCCCAAGGGTTCTTGGGATAGTAGGCCAGTGTGCTCACTATGCAAGGAAAGACAGCAGCAAGGGCTGATGTCCACTGATGGGAACATGTGCTGTGGCCTCGAATAGACCAGCTGCACACCCAGGATGTGGGCGGGCACACCTGAATATGAACACATATCACAGGATTTCTTTTTTTTTTAATTTAAATTTAAAATTTTATTTTTTGTGAACATACTGTACAGAGGGGTTACAATTACATGGGCACGATAATGAGTACATTTCTTATCAAGCATTGCAGCCTCCTCCTTTGTTTACCCTTCATATCCCTTCCCAGCCCCCTCCCCACTCAATCCTTCCCCCCCCCACCAAAGTTGTAAAGTTCGTTTTTGACAAGACAACTTGTACTTCTCCTTAAACGACTTGTTTTTCCCCATCTCCTCCACAAATTATACCGACATCAAATATAGTGAAAGCAGGGGTTATACTGTGGGGGAGGGACATACAAAGCAACAAAGAAATAATCTTATAAATGCGTTAGAAACACATGCATGAAAGAAAAAACATTAAAATACATATCTAAGGGTTCATTTT
>NW_012267280.1:5787753-5804971 GCF_000151885.1 Dipodomys ordii | reverse complement strand
ATCTTAGCTATGGTAAATAATGCTGCAATAAACATAGTTGTGCTGGTAGCTTTAGTGTGGTCTTGTTTGTAAACATTTGGGTAAATGCCCAAAAAACACAGGATTTCTTATACCTCAAAACAGAATGAAGAAAATATGTTTGCAGTTCTGGCACTTTCTATCTGCACCCAACGACTTCCGCCTTCTGCAGGATCACATCCACAGCAAGAAACCCTGCGTCCTTCCAGCCTGCTTCCCTCTGAGTGTGGCCCTGGCTCTTACACCAGCAGCCACCCTGTAACTCCAGCATGCCAAGAGTTCTCTTTTCAAAACAAGGTTTTTTTAAATGCTTCAGAAGTCTCAAGCCTTCACAGGCCCATCTGCCCAAGCCCAGCAGCCCCAGTGTGGCCTGTCTCTCCAGCCTGTTCTGTAGTTACTAGAACATTCTACCTGCCATCTCCTATCATCCTGCAGTGGTCCTGAATGGGCAGAGGTTATTATACAAACACCCCAGTGAAGAAATGGTGGCTGAGTGTGGAGAGGTCTCCGCTGCCTCTTTCCACACATTATCTTACAGTGATGACCCTCTGGTTCCCAGAGGGCAGCACGGGGCGCAGACCCCTCTGCCCCAAAGGCTGACAGGTGTGAGCTGCACAGAGGCTTCCTGTCTGTCCCTCCACAGTCAGCTTCCACCGTGTCTGAGGACTTGACTGGTCTTGTGACAGCCCTCTGTTCCGGCTTCAGACCCCAGAGGTTTCCCTGTTAGGAGGGGCCTCATGCCAGAGGTTTCCCTGTTAGGAGGGGCCTCATGCCTATGTGGCATGGGGGAGGTCTGGAGGGTGAAACAAAGTGCAAGTAATAAGCTTCCCAAATACCTGAGGATGGCCCAGATGAAGCATCTGCCTTCAGGCTTTGTGTACTGACATTTGTGCCACTGTTCACACCTCATTCCCATTCCGGTTTATTCTGGTATAGTGTAGAGAGGCAGCTGGGCCTCATACATCTTCACTGGGTAAAACTCTAGAACAACCTCTTGTCTCAGAGATTCTAAGATTCATGGCTTAGGCAAGGGTAACCATTTCACATGCCTATTCCACTTGGTTCAACACAAGGGGCATCACAATTGGCCATGGTAAGCCTGTGGCTCAGCTGCTGTCTGTCACATGCAGATTCTGGGGCATGGAACTCTGACAATCACAGTTATTAATGAATCCACCAGGCCCCTGAGAGCTGTCACAACTTGTGGGAGAGTTGAGTGTGAAGCAGAAGCAAGATGCAGGTAGGAGAAAGACACCATCACACCTATACAAGCCCACTCACCCACCGTACCTCGTTTCCTCCAAACAGAATCATACAAGAGCCAAACTCCTCCATGGCTCCTCTCTTCTCCTCTCCTCCCACCCTACTTTCCCTACTGGGTGTTCCTTGTATTTCTCCATCATTGGGCTCCATGACCTTTCACCACCATCCAAGCTATTCCAGAAGGCACAGAGCAATCCCTCCTCCCCACAAATGGCCACATGGCTTTTGCAAAACAGACCTTACCCCCAGTGGGACACAACTTTTGAGCCTCTCAGGAACAAGATGACATGAAACAAGTTTCTTAAGACTGAGCTGGGTAATGTACTGCTGTGAAAAGGGATAAGGAAACCTCTGAGTGCTGGGATTCATTTGCTGAACTGGAGGGTTGCCTTTTCTAATGGAAACACTATTTGCAATGCTGTTGTTTGTGTTTTCAGTGGCACAGAGCAGACATACAGTGAGTATTCATGTGAATCTAGCACCTTACACACCTCGGCCATCTTTAGTTTCAGAAGTTCTTCGTTTAACTTTTAGACAGGCCATACAGAAACACTGAGCAAAATTCAAAACATTCAGAAGTGTAAAACACAGCTGAGCATGAGCCTTTCCTCCTGGCCTGGTTCCCAGCTGTTGCCCAGCTCCAGCTTGTCCGCCTCGAGGTCTCTTGGAGGGTGCCTCTGAAGGGAGCAGAGCCCCCCACGTGGGATGGCTGTATGGCGAGGTGCCCATGTGACTGGGCTCGTGTGCCCCATCTACACATAACTCACTCAGCTCCCTGCCATGCTGTAAGGCAGCTGGGGCTTCAGCAAAACTAGCACCCTGCAGCTTGGACTCTCCACCTCTTCACTTATATGTTCCTATCACAGGTTTTTGGTTATAGAACCAAAAATGGGCCAGAGCATGACACCAGCACTGATGATCTGGGCAGCAGGGGCAATGTAGTGATTTGGGAGCAAATAACTCTACAATACCAAATGCAGCTAATTAAACATCTAACTGAAGCTCCACAGATGGCAGGACCAGCCAAAGCTCTGGCATTTTTTGGTTTGTATTCTCTCTTGTCAGCTTCAGAGGATATTTGCTTGACTTGTTAAGAGTCATGTGGAAGGTCTCACACTTTTGCCCAGCTGGCCTGGACTGCCGTCCTGCAGTCTTCCATAGAGCTGAAATGCTCAGCTTATGCCAGCATGAAAACCTTATTGGTTGAGATGGGATCTCTCTAACTTTTTTCCTGGGCGGGACTTGAAATACAATCCTCCTGATCTTTCTTCTCCAAAGTAGCTGCGATTACAGGTGTGAGCCACTGCACCTGGCCTACAATTTCATTTTTAGGCTTTAGCAGTTCTGGCATTCCTGACATGTGTTCCTGTGGTATTAGAGGTTTTATTTTGTCAGGTATGTTCTTTTATACTCTTCTTTTGTAAGGTATGGCTTGTTTATACTCTTACTCTGTCAGATGTAGAGATGTATGTGTGTGCATGTGCACACACTGGTCCTAGAGCTACATTCAAGGCCTGGGCACTGTCCCTAAGATTTTTAGCTCAAGGATAGCACTCTACTACTTGAGCTACGTCTCCACATCCAGCTTTTTGGTGAATAATTGGAGATAAGAGTTTCACAGACTTTCCTGCCTGGGCTGGCTTCAAATTATGATCCTCAGATTTCAGTCTCCTGAGCAGTATAATAGGCGTGAACCAGCCACTGGCACCCTGCAGGTATGCCCTTTTTTTCCCTCTTCCTTTATCAGATATGTCCTTTCTTCTTCTTCCTTTGGCAGGTGTGACCTTTCTTCCTCTTCCTTTGTCGGGTATGTCCTTTCTTCCTCTTCCTCTGAAGCTTCTGCTATGAGATATTGCATCTCACTTCTAGAATACAACTGAACATACACGGAGCCTCTGCTGTGACCAGACTAGGCTCCACAGCCTCTTCCCACTAAGCTCTCTAACAGATGAATAGACATAGTCTGTGCAAGTGAGACATGTTCAGTCCTCACATCCAAGGGAAGTCAAACCAGATCCAGCCTGCTCAGATAGCAGTCAACCACATTATACACTTTAGTGGCATGAACTGACACTGTGCAGCAGCTAGTGACAGAACCAACATCCAAGATGGGCCTCCTTCTCCCCAGGACTCTCTCCTTAATGCTGGCACCACTGTGAGAGCACCCTAGAACCTTAGACAGCACCTTGAATACTCCAAGTACCACTAAATCCTGAGGTGGGAAGCCCTAGTACCTTAGGACCTCTAGACCTCAGAGATATCCCCTAAATCCTACAACAGCACTCCATTTGATTAGGGGCTAGGCCTGACAACAGTAGTCCAAGCTTTGTACATCACCAAGAACAGCTGGAAGGAACTGGTCATCCAAGTGCTGATGCCCATACTCAGGAGGGTGGCTTCCTTTGCTGCCCACTAGACTTGGGTCTAGACCATGTGCCCAGTGGAAGAGTCACCTGGACTTTTCACTCAATTATCACAAGAATCTCCTTGAAGCTGGAGGGAAATGGAGGCTCAGGGACCTAAGAGGATCCACTGAGCTTGGAGCAAGTCTGTCTGGACCCAACACCTCTCATAGCTCTTCTGTCCTTTCAATCACTGGCTGGAGTCAGGGACAAGAGCAGCCTGGAGGCAAAGAGGAGAAGCTTCTCCTTGAGGGACCCTGGAAGGAATCCATCTCAAAGGTTGTCTGGAGAAGGTGTGGGACATGCTATGCTCCAGCCTTGAAATGCTGCTTAGAAACTGTTCTGAACTCTCTGATAGGAGCCAAGATTCAGGAAGACATGGGAGGCCACACACACTAAGACAAGATGACAGGCACCACCGTACTCCTGCCAGGGGCTACTCGACTCCACATGCTCACCCTAAAGGCTCCAGACTAATACTGACAGTCCCTCTAGGCATAAGAGTAGAGGGTACTTGGAAGAATATAGAAGAACGAGAGGAGAAAAACAATGAAGGAAACAGCCATTTAAGTACCTACCTATGATGGAATCCCTCCGGAATACGTCTCTATCGAAAATGTAAAACGAGAGGTGACGAAAACTCCGAGGAATTTCACAGTAAAAGTCTTCTCCATAAAAGGGACTAGACAAACAAACAAAACAAGCATTGTTAGAACCCATGCTGCAGTCAGCTTGTGTTGGCTGAGCAGCAGCCCGGCCTCCCTCCTGGCCAGCCCTGCTCTCAGGAACACATCGGCAGTCCTATTTTCACATGTGCCATGGGAACAACCATTCTGAGTTCCACTTGTGAGATATGAAACTGGCTCAGAAAACAGACTGCCCCAAACCCTGGTGGGGTGGCTCAGCATTCCTCTCAAAGAATGAACCTCTGTACTTGGTTTAAATAATCGAGCTCAAGAATCACAATTCAGGAATCAAGAGCTCAGTGTGGATCCTGGCCTTTAACAAAGTGCCCATGTTCAGTGCGGATCCTCAAGACAGTTATGATGTTTTAAAGGCAAATGATTTAGGTAAAGGGTAGCAGTACTCAATTATACATTTAAAGGAAAAAAAACATACAATTCCAGTCTCAGGCACACTTCTCTTTCCCCTCCCCCCACCAAGATCTAGTGCAAAATCTACCCAAAGCACTGTCTTTGATTCTGATGGGGAAAGGTCCCTACTGCTCTTGTGGCTCACAGCCTATGTGTGAGTCATTCCACAGCTGTGGCAGCCTTACACTTAAAATAAATGAAAGCTCTAATCAAGGGGCAGAAAGCCAGTGGGCTGTCACTAAACAAACCTCCCTATTGTCTTGGAGGGGTACTTGGAAATATCAGCTCTTGACATCACAAAGACACCAGTGGACCTGGTGAGCTGCTTAGGAAATCAAATGACCACTTCAGTACAGACACTGATCTAAGTTGCCATTAGATGCTTCATGTACATTTCTGGCTAAATTCCAAAACAGGAAGCTTGATTATTCAAGGAGGAAGTAAAGCAACGTGTCATGTTCTGAGGCAGAAGCAGGAAGGCACCCAGCACTGGGCCTTGTCGGGTGTCTGTGTGAGATAGCCAGAAGCTGGCCACTGTCATAAACAGAACTAACTCAAAACAGATCACACACCACACGTGAAGGCTGGAATCATAATGCTCTCAGAAGATGGATAAATCTGTAACCTGAAGTCTTATAAAGTTAAGCCAGATGTCATCAAACTTTAAAATACAAAACACTTTTTTTTTGGGGGGGGGTCCAGTTGTAGGGCCTGAACTCTGGGCCTGGGCGCTGTCCCTCAGCTCTTCAGCTCAAGGCTAGCGCTCTACCACTTGAGCCACAGCGCCACTTCTGGCTTTTTTCTTTTTGCTTATGTGGTGCTGAGGAGTTGAGCCCAGGGCCTCATGCATGCAAGGCAAGTGCTCTACCACTGAGCCACCTTCCCAGCCCAATATAAAAACACTTCTATATTTTAAACAACACCAATAAGAAAGTAAAGACAGACTTGGGAAAAATATTTGCTAGTCAGTAATCTGTCCAGAGTATACAAAGGACCTTAACAACTCAGTGAGAGCATGTAATTTTAAAATGGGCAAAAGATTTGAACAGACGCATTACCTAAGAGGCAAGCATATAAAAAGTGTATGAGTGTTGGATGCCTTTGGCTCATGCCTATAATCCTAGTGACAAAGTAGACTGGGATCTGAGAACCATGGTTTAAAGCTAGCCTAGGCAGATAAACCCAGAAGACTCTGATCTTCAATTACCAAAAAACTGGAGCTGGATCCATGGTTTAAGTGGTAGAACTCCAGTCATTAGTGAAAAGCATCTGAGTGAAAGAGTTAAACAAGAACATAAGACCCAAGCCATGTACACACACACACAGTGCATGAACATATACTGTGGACACAGCTGTGATTCCATGTGTGCACAAACATATACATGTGTGTGCATAAGAACATGTATGTGGGTTTGTGCAGGTATCTTGAATGTGTTTGTGTGTACACAAACCAGCTAGTGTGCAAATGCCACAGACACGTTTATATGTGAGTGTGTATGAATATTTGGAGCCAGAACTATGATTCAAATGTAGGAGGTTGGTGAGCTGCTCCTGGTCACTCAGGTGTGATGAGATGAAATGGGTGAGACCCCTTAATTAATTAATTCTTAGAATTACCTGTTTGTACCTGCAAACAGACAGCCATTCTGATAGCTGCCTAAAGGACTAGGGTGAGCATCACCAAGATACCACAAGACCTTAGCTGTGACCCTGGCTCTAGAGGCATCATTATTATCCACACACCTATAGAAAACTGGGCTTGAAGAGGTTGCTCACTGCTTACTGTCTTCCCGCTCTGCCTGCCAAACAGTTCACAAACTAGACTTCCCACCCCTGCCTGGGCACCAACACACAGCTACCAGCCACGCTTGGCCATGGCTGGGATCTGGGTTGAGCTCCCTGTGTTGGAGTTTGATCCTCATTGTGGGAAATTAGGAGGGCAGAAATTTAATTCAACTCTCATGTTTGGAAGGGTGCATTTGGATGGTGACTAGGGTTAGATAAAGTAAATGAGGCTCCATGGCTCATGTCTGTAATCTCTGTTACTTGAGAGGCTGAGATGGGCAGACTGAGAACTAAGGATATCCTGGGCTACAGAGAGACCCTATACCTCCCAAAATTTAGTTCAGGTTCTCAGGATAGACATCCATGGCCGAGGCTTGGGTACAGGCACAACAGCCAGTAAACATACACATGTGCTCACACACATGGATGCATACACACATGCTTACTACAGTCATAAATATGATTTCACACACCTATACATCCTTATACACATGTACACATGCTCCATTCTATCCCTAACATGATACATGTACCACAAGATAGCTATCAGCAGATGTGGCTCTCGGCCTTGGACCAGAATGACAGTCTGCCTTAAGTATTTCATAAAACACAGTGTAGCTACTTCAGTCTAAAGTGATTAAAATTAATTCTATTCAAAATTCAGTTCCTCAGTTTCCCCCAGCCACATGTGACCAGGAGCTAGCAGAGTATACAGAACAGGTAGAAGCTGTGTCCAGATTTGTGTAAAGTTCTGTAGAATCTGCTGGCCCTAGAGCAAAGGGGCTGTGTGTTTATTTGAGGTACAGATCCAATTCCACCCTCAGGAGAAGAGTGGTTCCTTCTCTCTCAGGGTGATTTGAACCCTTGCCTTAGTGTGAAAACAATATTCTCCTTCTGCAGGCCCTGCCAGGGAGTGGCAGGCAGGCCCAGACCTATCTGGCCACTCTTCCTAGTCCTATCAATCATCTGCATCTCAACCACACAACTGTGGTACCAGAAGCAACCATGGTGCCCATACACAGGCTGCTTCTGTTCCCAATTCAACCTAAGATCCACACAAGCCACTAGGCCCTCCCCCCACATGCAGGAAAGATGACAATTCCTGAAATGTAAGCACTGGCACTGTCAAAGAATGCGGCCCTCACAGCCAGCCAGGTGCAAACCTGGAGTAGTCCTCATGTCCATGTCATCAGGAAAGGGGGATGGAGCCTGGCAGCTGCTTCTGGGGAGCACACAGGGTCCCTGGGCACTGAAGTGTGGCGTGGCTCTGGGAGCTTTGACTGAGAACGGAAATACTACCACTGCTCAGAATTGTTTCGTGACACTTGGACCTGCATTAACCAAGCTCATTCTTGCTTCAGTGGACATTCACGCTGCCAATCCCTGTGCAGACTCTGCAGCAAGGGGGAAAGGCGACAAGTCAAGGCTTTCCAAGGCTCTCCTTATGGGGAAAGATGAGCAAAAGACAATGACATCTGGGCACTGCAAAATGATAATGAGCACTATGAAGCAGGACATGACAGGGCTGCTTCCTGCAGTGAGTGGCAAGCTGACCAGTCAGTGTGGACCATGAAGAGAACTAAGGAGGAAGATGCAAAGGCCCTTGGGGCCACCAGGGCTCACAAGTGGCAAGAAAAAAAGCGCAATGAGGAGGACAGGTATCAAGGCAGTGTGGGACAGGGCCCTCTAGCCCAAACACGAGGGTCATGGCGAGAGCTGTAGCGAGCTAGACATGTAGGGCAGGAAACCCAGGGTCTCCTGGACAATTAATGGGATGGCACTGTGGTGCAGTCCTGCTCCAGCTCCCAGCAGGATCATGACAGAAGCACAGAGGCTCGTTCAAAGGATGAGGGGGCTGGAGGTAACGTGGCAGGAAAGCAGACTGGGAGTGAGAATGCCTCCTATCACCTCTGTGGTGCCGAGATAATATACCAAAGGACAACTGGAAATATGGAAACCATGTGCACACAGGCATGCTCAGAGTGGGACTTGGGCTTAGAACCTCATGCAAAAGGAAACAGTCAAGGCCATGCCCCCTTACTGACTTAGAGGAGCAATGGAGGACAGAGACTCCGAACTGTCCTGAAACCTGGTCACAGAGAGGATAATGGCACTTTATGCCCTTGGGAATACAGAACAGAAAGAACAAATGTCACCACTTGAGACTCTACCTCATCATACTTCCATTCCTCCATCTCTCCAGCACCAAGCATTCCCAGGAACACAAGAAGACAGACAGGCATCACAAGACCCTATAGCTCCCTCTCTCTTCACCCCATCATGTGGCCTGCTTAGTATGAGGGTCTCTGGCTGCTTTAGGTCTTGCATAGAACTGTGTTTACCTTTAGCATGCAAATAAAAGCAGCATGCAAAGGCTGCACTGAGGTTTCACCCTGGAGGGGGCTCCTTGGGCAAGATGAGGGTCACACAATAGAAACTGATATCTACACAGCCGTCCCTCAGAGTCCACAGGGGGTGAGGACCGTTGAAGATACCAACATCCAAAAATGCTTGCCAGCTATCCTATACCAAGGAATAGGGCATACAGAGTAGCCCAGGATTCCCTAGACTTCGTTGAAGCTGGGCGTGAGTCCTACATGACACCTGACCTCTGTAACTGTGGGTCCTCTGCTCCAGCATCCCACCTGTGTATATGAGACGTGCCACAGTTAACATAGAGGCCTCTGTCCACAGTGTTCCTTACAGAGTGGGACAGGCACCTAGCACCAAGGCACAGGGAAGATAGGCCGGCCACACCAACTCTACGCAGCCAGCTCTGTGTGGAGTAGTGGTTCACTGGTCAGGAAGGATTCCACAGTGAAGTAGATACCAAGGGCAGATTGGGCCAGGTGCATATGCCTCACATGCCAGCAGCAGTCTTCCATTCCTACCAGGCTGTGCCTGGACCTTTCCAGAGACTCAGCAGTATCCCAGAAGACACCATTTTCATGACAAGGTGACCCATAATTATATTTTAATACAAAATTTGAATTTTTTCTGGTTTTACTCTTCTGTATTCTGAATTTAGTTTGCTTTCTTAAAAAGGATGCACTCAGGCTGGGCACTGGTGGCTCACACCTGTAATCCCTAGATACTCAGGAGGCTGAGATCTGAGGATCTCGCTTCAAAGACAGCCCGAGCAGGAAAGATCGTGAGACTCTTATCTCCAATAAACCACCAGAAAACTGGAAGTGGTGCTGTAGTTCAAGTGGTAGAATGCTAGCTTTGACCTGAATTGCTGAGGGACAGTGCCCAGGCCCAGAGTTCAAGCCCCACGACTGACAAAAAAAAAAAGAGATGCACTCATGGCAAAGAATGTTTCCTTCCATTTTAACTAAAAATAAGAAAATGCTATTTTTAAGAATGAAAACTAATGTGGACCTACTGGGATACCTTTGACCAAAACAGATGAGGTGAGGAGGCAGGAGTACAAATCCACTTTTCTAGGAGGGCAAATGTGCAGCAGCTCTGGAGACAAGTCTGGTAGCTGCTCAAGCAGAGTTGCAATTCCACTGAAGCACACACTCAAGCAAAATGAAAACAGGTACATGGGACATACTTGCAGGCATCCAGGGTAGTATTCGTAACGGCCCCAAAGTGGAAATACTCAAGTTTTTACTGGATGACAGGTGGATGAAGTGCGTAACTGCAATGACATCAGCCATCAGAAGAAATGACGCTTAAGCCATTGACACAGGTAAGCTTCACCACACCTGAGTCAAGAGGCCACGCAGCATATAATTTCACTGCCAGGAGCTGCTCACAGTGGGCAAATCCATGGGAACAGAGAGCAGCTGTGGTTGCGGAGGTAGGAATGGGGGTGGTGGGAGGACATGGTGACAGTCACAGGGGCTGGCTTTTCAGGTGTAAAATGAAATGTTCTAAAATTGCTGTGGTGGCTGCACAACTCTAAATATACTGAAAACCAGTGAACTGTACTTTTAAATGGCTCAATTATATGGTCTGTGAATTACATCTCAATAAAACTGCTTTTCTTAGCTGAAATTCATGTCAGAAATTAGAGATCAGAAAACCAGAAACCAGAACTAACATTTAAGATAGGCTCTCACTGCTAGGGAACGAAGCATCCTTGCAGCCAGGAACTGCTGTGAGAAACACCCACACTGGTGCCTTGGGATCTTTTCAGGCCTTCACCATCAGAAACCGTGAACACCAGGAACAGCTGCCAACAAAGCCCTAACAATGGGGTTGCAGGTGGAAGAAGAGTCACTGTTCTAAGCTTTGGGGAAATACCATAGAACCCTCCAGAAAGCTGAACAAATTCATATCTCACCCCAATGAGCCTCACCAATATGATCAATGTACTTGGCTGGGAGTGGCTCAATGGTGGACCATTTGCCTAACGTGCAAGAGTGCCTGTGTTCTATCCCCACCACCACCAGCACCACAGCTAAATAAATAGACTTTGCTATGTGGACATCAGGGAAGGATGAAAGGAAGAAAGAAGAAAGGGAGGAAGAAAGGGAGGAAAAGAGAGAAGGGAGGGAGGAAAGGAGGGAGACAGGGAGGAAAATGTTCTTAGCTTGCCATGTTTAAGTTGAATCCTAGTACTACCAGTATTATGTGTCTACAAGCTTGTTAAAGCTTTACATTCTATTGAAATGCCTGGGCTGTCTTCTATTAGCATGACCACTCTTCTCACACTCAGGATATTAATCCCCTGGGAATTGTGTGATACAATTGGAGAGAGGACAATTCACATGGCTTAAGGAACCTTTTCACACCATAAACTCCACACATTTGTTCAGTTACCCTCACCAGCAGGCAAGTCTATACAAGGGATCCCCAGATTCTGAAATAGCTCCCTGAGTTGGATGAGAGCCCCTGCACCTGATAGGCCAGGATGTCCAAAATGACCCTAGCCCCGCCCCTCTGGGCAAGGTGGCCACTGGGACCAGCCAAACATCGTGCACACGGCAAGGGAACAGCAGGGTGTAGCCGCAGCACAACAGTGGAAGTTGGGAAGAACCCTTCTGGGCTAAGGAGGACAGGACACCAGGTCTTCTCCTCGGCAAGAACTGGGGCAGGTCCAGAGCGGGAGGGTGCAGGCACACAGCCAGCCCCAGCTCCACACCTTGTGTCCTCTCATCACAGAAACTCTGCAAGTGTCTCTTACTAGGCAGCAGAGGGAAAGTATTTTCACACACAAAAATGGAGACCAGCTCAACATGAAGACATTTCTCCCCCTTGTCCTTCCCTCTCACTGCAGGCTGCCCTGCAAACAATGCCCCCTTTTTGCAGAGCTCCATGGGACATACAGAAAGAACCACACTCTCCTTCCCAGAGAAGCTCAGCCCCGGGTGTGTCCAGCACAGGCAGGCTTTGTCCAGACTGCAGCCAAGGGCAGTAGATGCATGAGTAATGGGGTGGACAGGCAGCCCCCACCAGCAGCCAGAGGGCTCCAGAACCCTCTTCCAAAACAAGAAAGTCTGCAGGGAAGGGCTTGGCTCCTCTCAAATACTGCTGTTTCACAAGAGGAAATGAATGCAGCCTCTGCCCAAGGTTGCCAGGGTGGCAGATGAGCTCTTTTCACTTTGTATAAAGAAGCCAGTGGAGGCTCAAATGAAGCTTCACAGAATCAATCAAAACCTTCATAAAGAAAAAAGAAATCCTCTTAGAAAACAGTCATCTTCTTTAAGTGATACTTTCGGTACCCCTAGGTTTCTCTTCCTGCTTCTCATCCCTGGCCCCTCCTATAGCCCTCTGAATCCCTCTTCCTCCTCCTCCCTCCCTCTCCTCCTCTAGAGCCTTCTGAATCTCCCCCCCCCCTCCTGCTTTTCCCATGAGAGCCTTTGAACCTCTCCCTCCTCTTTCCCCACCCATTGCCCACAGAGTTCAGGCCCTACTTGGGTCTTGCAGAGAAACCACCAACCCACCCTTGAGTCATTTCCCGACATCTGCTGGAGGCCACGGCGGCCCCACCCTACCCCAGCTGCTGAGTCCCGTGACAAGCAGCACTGGTCATGAGAAAGTGACATGGCTGGGTCCCCAGCGCCCTCCTGCAAGCTCCCATATCTGGGGTGTAGGGTAGGTGGATTTGGGGAGAGGGCAAGGGCTGTGTGAGAAGGGTGAAACCCCAGGGATATTTCCATAGGCCTGGTCTTTGTGTTCCAAAGACTGAGGAGCCAGACAGACACACGGTCAGGTTCAAGGCCCATTTTGGGCAGAGGACACATGTGGTTCCTGGTGGCTTCCAAGGTAGCCGGTGGCCCTACAGGTGGGGAATGGCTCAAGAAAGGTCACTGTGTTTCTCAATGGATGAATTTTCAGCTAATGAAATGTGCACATGATAAAGTCATTAACTAAAAGCTGGACTGAATTTGCATTAAAGCAAACACTGTATCAAATGTCCACAGGAGTGGGCTGCTCTGGGATGTCAGGCCGCTCACTGTGAGTTGCCACATTCCCCAGAGCAGCTCCGGGCTGGGGATGTCTGGAGACTTCTCCTCCTTCCTCTCATTGGGACCCTAACGCTGTCTGCACAACTCCACACCGTGAGCTTCCACAACAGGCTGCCAGGAGACAGATGTCTCCCGCTCGGCCGTGGAATCACTGCCTGCATGCTCCCCTATGGGGAACATGCTCTAACACCCAAAAACGACACTATTACCCTCGAGTCCCTAACAAACCTGCTAGGGAGACTGGTGAGGACCTCTGCACTCTCCTGAGGCAGTGGGGACCTGAGGTCAGGTCACAGTTGCTTCTACCAGGGCAGGTTTCCTGCCCTGGGGCCCCAGGGTTGGGGCAGGAAGCCTGCAGCACTTGCTGGGCTGCAGGGTACCTCTGTGTGGTTTAAGACACAGGGTGGGGTTGTTTATTTTGAAATGTGGGCACACAGAGCTGCACATTTTCAAACCAAACCCAGAGACCTGATGAGAAGAGCAGAAGTGCTGAGTGGAACAGGATTCAGTGTGGCCCGCACTGAAAGCATCCTCAGCCCAAGGTCCAGCAGAACAAGGAATACCGACCAGGCTGCTGTGCCAATCTGTTCCCAGGCCCAGGAGGCCCCTGCCCCCTGTGCCACTGCCCTTGGGAGCCTGGTATCAAGCCGGTTTCAGGACAGAATGGGCACACCATGGCTGGGACCAGAAGCACTCATCGTCATCTAGATACAAGGTGCTTCCTGGTCTAGATCCACAAGGTCATGCAGCCATGACCTCTTCCCTCTGAGACTCCGTTTCCCCGTCTGTACAATGGCAGCAAGAACCCACTTGGTGCAGAGACTTGTGAGTGCTAAGTACAGCACTGACCACACCCTGTGGTGCCTAGAGTGCTTAAATCTCAATTTTTCCTTTTATTTCCACAGTCTCTTTCCTCTACCCTATTCCATATCCCAGAGAGAAATCCCAAGTCCCTAGAAACATACTAAAATTGAGGCCTAGCTACGATGCTCAAGAGGACAGGAAGAGGGATTCCTGGGAGAAATACCAGGTCAGATGCTAGTTAATCATGCAACCAAAAGGCCCTGCCAGAGGACATGAGGAGCTGCCCACGGTCAGGAAAGGACTGCAGTCTGGGAAGAGGTGTTCCACAACCTCCAAGAGGAGCAGCAAGACTCCCAGGACAGAGGAAGGTGACATAGCGGGCCAGGCTTCCTTGTGTCTTGTGGGAGTAGACCTGCTATCCCACTCTACAGTGTCCCGGCCACACCTGTAGGTAGCACATGCTGATCAGCTCCTGCCTAGTCTGCAGTGACTCACTGAGTGCAGAAGTAAAAAATAAATGAAACGTAAAATCCATGCTTTGATGTGTGTTCCTGGGTTGGGGAAAAATCCTCAGGATGCTCTGGTGAGTGAGGGTTGGATCAAGATGCTCCACTGGCTTCCCTGCGAGTCTGACAGTAGCTGCTCACTGTCAAGTATGAGACACCAGAAGCAAATACATTGTCTGAAAGTGTACCAGGACTGGCGGGCTGATGGTAACACATGTCCCTCCTATCTGGGGCCAAACAAGATGAGAGACCGCTACTACATGTAACTGTGAGCCTGGACCACACTGAAAGTAGAGGCAAAGGGCTCCTTGATGCAGGGTCAGCAACAACTGGTGCCCATGAGCCTGGTAGTGTGTGTCAGGGACCCCACCAGGCCTGGCCCATATAGCGACCACACAGCACACATGCGAATTCTGAGACCATCAGGCCTGGCCCATATAGCCACCATACAGCACACAAGTGAAGCCTGAGACCATCAGGCCTGGCACATACAGCAATCACACAGCACACATACGAACGCTGAGACCACCAGGCCTGGCCTGTACAGTGATCACACAGCACACACATGAACTCTGAGACTACCAGGCCTGGCCTGTACAGTGAGCACACAGCATACGCATGGACCCTGGGACCACCAGGCCCGGCCCATACAGCAACCACACAGCACACGCGTGAACCCTGAGGCCACCAGGCCTGGCCCATATGGCGACCACACAGCACACATGCAAACCCTGAAACTACCAGGCCTGGCCTGTACAGTGACCACAGCACACGTGCAAACCCTGAGACCCTCTTCTGTGAATGAGAAAGAAAGCTGGGGGAGCCTATCTCTGGCATCATTTCTGTAGCTCCATGCTGAGGGCAGACAGGACAGCAAGAGTGGGTGGACTCTACAGGTATTGCTCTCCAAAAAAACCCCTGCAACTCCCCCTCCTCTGAAGGCTCCTACTAGTCTACCAGGGAACACCTAATGTCCTTTCCAACCATTTACACCTTACACAGTGACTTTGCCAAATAAACCAAGCTTTAAGGGCAGGACCAAAGCTGGAAAAGCAGTTTCGGGAGGCTGCCAAGGGACACACTGTAAGGGCCACAGCCACCTACACAGAGCAACGGCTGTAGTTAGGCTGCAGTTTGGTGTCCTGGCCTGGGCCAATTGCTCTCTCTGTTGTCCCTCAGCTCGTTCTTCATCCTCACAAGTCTTTAGGACTGGTTCTCCTGCCCTTTGCCTTTACTACAGCAGATACTCGAATTGCCTCTGCTTCCACAAAGCCCACACAGGCCTCCTGAGAGGATCCAGCACCTGTACCTCTATCCCTCTTCATACCTTGCTCCGCTTCCTACACTCCCCACAAGGCAAGCTGTGCCATGTTTGCTTCTTCAACCTTTCTAACTCTCTCTCTTGATCTTTATATTTCAGGTTTATCTTCAGTTTCCCATTTGGCTATGGCTATCAGCTTAACTCTTTTAAATCTTTAGGCCCTTGTAGTGTTCAGCTTTAGAAATTTCTCTTTTAGATAAAAATGGCAAAGAAACACATGAAGAAATGTTCATCATCCCTGGCTGTAAAGGAAATGCAAATAAAAACAACACTGAGATACCACCTTACCCCAGTCAGAATGGCTCACATCCTAAAGTCAGCCAACGACAAATGCTGGAGGGGATGTGGAGAAAGAGGAACCCTACTGCATTGCTGGTGGGAATGTATACTAATACAACCACTTTGGAAAACAGTCTAGAGACACCTTAGAAAGCTAAATATAGACCTCTCCTATGACCCAGCCATACCACTCCTAGGCATATACCCTGAGTAACAGGGACCAGTATACCAAGACACATGCACCTCCATGTTTATGTAGCACTGTTCACAATAGCCAAGATTTGGAAACAACCCAGATGCCCCACTACTGATGAGTGATCCAAAATTTGTGGTACCTATATACAATGGAATATTATGCAGCCATTAGAAAGGACAAAATAATGGCATTTGCAGGGAAATGGATGGAACTAGAGCATATTATTTTGAGCAAAGTAAGCCAAGAACAAAGTGACAAATGGCACACACTCTCCCTGATTTGTGGATACTAAAGCCAAAATACAAGAAGATATGGCAAACAGGACTCAAGAAACAGACAGCCACCCATTTTGTCATATCATTGCTAAATGATTCCATGCTCTGGACCATATATATGATAGATATATGCACACAACAGAGGGAAGCCAGGAGGAGGAACAGAATAAGTGGGAACAGCCTACACTAAGCAAAAGGAAAGAAATGTAAAAATCACCTGATGTGGAAAAATAACTTGTAATGTCAAAGCTCATACAATTCACAAACTGTACAGACCATGATAATGACAATTTGCCATGTGAAAATTAAAATGTGTGACTCTAAAATATGTAAAATTTATGTAATCACCTAATCTCAATTTAAAAAAAAAGTGAGAGAAGGGATGTGTTTAGAGAGATGAGTGACAATGTTGTCAGACACTTTGTACTCATATACTGTTTTGTAGAATGGCAACTTCTTTGTACAACTACTTTAATAAAAAAATTTAAATAAAAAAAAGAAATTTCTCTTTTGTTTCACATTGGCTTGGTGATTCTTTATGACTTTTTATCCCACTCATGTTTTTAATCTTGTGTCTCATTACTTTAAACATGATCAACTTAAGCTAGGCACTAGTAGCTCATGTCTATAATCCTAGCTACTCAGGAGGCTAAGATCTGAGGATCACAGTTCAAAGCCAGCCCAGACAGGAAAATCCATGAGATTCTTATCTCCAATTAATCACCAAAAAGCCAGAAGTGGAGCTGGGACTCAAGTGATAGTGCACTAGCCTTAAGCACAAAAGCACACGGATAGTACTCAGACCCTGAGTTCAGCCTCAGGACTCTCTCTCTCTCTCTCTCTCTCTCTCTCT
>NW_012267280.1:5773526-5787703 GCF_000151885.1 Dipodomys ordii | reverse complement strand
CACACACACACACACACACACACACACACACACACACATACACACAAAATCAACTTTGTTTCTGAGAAAAGATAAAAGCTCAGAAACAATAATTCTAATTCTCTTTCAAACACACACACACACACACACACATGCTTAACTTCTTTGTGCACTCTCTCTTCTGAGCTCAAGGTATTCATAACTTCATGTAGGAAAATTCTTTGAGACCTGAACTGAGAGATGACTGGATTTGTCCTGACTATACCTCATGGCCTCAGTAGATACCACTCACTACTGACCCAAGGCACACCAAGATTCATAAGATGAGGCTCTGGACCACACCTGTGTGGAACACTCTGCACTAGGCTGGACAACAAGCTATCCTACCCACTTCTTTCCTGAGTGGTAGGTCACTTGCTGTTGGTGCTTGCATCACAATGGAGTTTGGGGTGCCAGTTTTCCAACCCCCAATATGGGGAGGGCAAATGGCCACCTACCATAGCCAAACATACATGCCCTTTTTAAAGCAAACTTTGACAACAGTTTTGTCTGTGTGCATCTGCTCCTTTGCTGTCAGTGGTCTACCTGTACAGCCTCTCCTTGGACCTGGCACACACCCCCATAAGCACTCTGTGAGAATCTCTGAACCAGTCAATACATGAGCAAACAACAATCCAAGCCTAGTAAGACTATGAGGAGTTGGCTGTGTGGTGCGTACCCAGGTTCAGGGCTCCCTTTGTCTGTTAACTCCTGGAGACCAAGATCATTGCTCCCATCCTCCTTTGCCTTCAGCCTTCTTTTCTGCTCCAGAGGCACAGTGCCCAGGGACCCACACAAGAAGCCATAACTCCTATTCTCTAAACCTGCTGATGGGTCTGAAACACAAGGGCCCTTTCTCACCTCACTGGATGGGGTGCCAATGGGTGCGCTCCCACGGCCTCCAAGGAGGAGTCTGCAGGAGCCAAGCCTAGAAAACAGCTTCCCTTCTCCAGGCCCACTCAAACCCAGAAGGCCTTGCTTAGGTGACACCAGCAAACTTGCTAAGTAACATTTTGTTCCTCTTTTGCAAAGTAGAAATTATCTTATTCCATAGACGTTCTTCGAAAACAAACAATTTCTGACAATATGTCTCAATCTACTCACTCTCAACAGTTTACTTCAAGGAATCTAAGAGTATGTCAAGTAATACAACCAAATTATTACTCAGCCCAAGTAATACAACCAAATTATTACTCAGCCTCAGTGGGCCAAGTCTCTTTCCTCATTAGGGGCAGGCCTAATGGTTTTCTAAAAATTAAACTTACTAGGTCAGCAGAACAAATTGTTGGTTCCCATGTAGAAACAGCAATAGGCAAGGATATAATTCAACTGCTAAAAATGTCTTCAAAATCAGAATAGCTGTTCTGAAGCCACATGCACCATAATTGCAGACCCAATGGTGGATTCCCTGGCTCAGAGTTGTCTCCTTTGATCCACCAGTTGGCTCACCATCTAAAACCACTGAGGAAGCTGGTGTGCTCCCAACACCAAGTACCCAACAAGCATCCAGCAACACATCCGCTGGTTCCCTACTTCCTCTCTTGTTTTCCTCTTCTCTGACACCTGAGGCATTGCCACCTCCTATTCCAACAGCTGCCAGCAGCAACTTTGGCTCTCCTCAGATCAGGAATCCATTTGGAAGGCAAAGTCCCTTAGACACCCGGTGACCCCTCCAGTCCTCAAACTGTACCTATAAATGTTTCTAAGTCTCTCTCTTCAATAAGAAGTCAGCTCAGTTACCTTGGTGACCATATACATTGAGTCTCTTAAGAAACTTTAGAGCCCAGTGTAGTGGCCCACACCTTTAATCCCAGCTACTTGGGAGGACTGCAGCTCAAGACAAGCCCATGCAAAAACGTCATCCAACAAATAAGCTAAGAGGTGACACTGTGTGCATATGATTCCAGCTACATGAGAGGTAATACTGTGCACATATGATCCCAGCTACATGGGAGATGATACTGTGTGTATATGATCCCAGCTACATGGGAGACATAGGTAGAAGAATCGTGGTTCAAGACTTGCTCTGGACAAAAAAAAAATAAAAAGTGAGATCTTGTCTTAAAAGCAACTAAAGGAAAAGGACTAAAATACCTGTCTAGCAAGCACAAGGCCCTGAATCCAAAACCTCAGAACCACCAAAGGAAAAAAAAAAGATGGTTTAAAAATTTGTTTTAAAATATACTTCCCCTCCCAAAACTTTAACTTGAACTCTTGTTGCAGTCATCTCTAAAAGAGTTCCTCCTGCCTTTTGGGGAAGAAAGTGGCTCTGGGTGCCTCAGTGCTCATGGGTCCTGGACTTCTGGAGCACCAGCAAACGTCAGCATCTTTGCCAAGACACATCACCACCCACAGCCAAGCCCCATGGGTACCACCTCTTAACCAAGACATGGAAAAGGGCAACGGCCACACAGAGCTTGAAAGACATCTGGATACTGATTCAGAACTAGGGAGAACATTAGCAGAAGTTACCAGAGTGACTTTTCCACAATCTTGGTCCGGAAAACCTCCTCCTGGTCCAGGTTCACAGTACAATAGCAATCTCTCATCTTGTTTGGCCCCGGATAGGAGGGAAGATTCTTGGCTTCACCTAAAAAGCAGAGGTGACACATATCATCAACTCAGCAGCCTGCCAGACCTGGTACATGTCCAGACAATACATTTGCTTCGTGACCAGGTACCTGCTCTTACATCTGTACAGTCACTTACACTTCACAGCCTTGGTTTTCTTCTACCAGTGAAAATACTGACAAAACGCCATCTGTACTGCTGACTCACAAAGTCACATGCAACATCAACTTCTGGAACAAAGTGATGAGAGCAGAGTTCAACCAGCCTTGGAATTTATTTGATTTTTGTTTTACTACCCACATTAGTCCCTTTAGTTCTCAAAATTTTAATTGTGATAAAATAAATACACATAAATAAACTGCACCTCCCTTGCTACCTCTAAAGATAGCGGTAAGTACCTTCCCACAGGTGCACACTGTCATCTCCATCCACTGACTTCATCTTCCCTCTGGGGACCCATGCCCAATGCAGTACTAATTTGCATGCCCTACCCTAGTACCCCGATCTGTCTTCTGTCTCCAGGACACTGGTGAGTCTAGGGACCACTTGCTCTTCTGCACTGGTTCACCCACTCACAGCAAGGCACGGTGCTCTGTATAGGGGCTGGCCTTCTTGGGGAGGTGGAGCCTGGAGGCAGGGTCAGGTCATTGTGGCCAGGCCCTTTAAAGAGTCCATGAGACTCCAGCCTTTCTCCCTCTTTTGCTTCTAGGCTGTGAACGCTAAATGGACTGTTCCACATATGCTGCTACCACTGCCACTAGCAAGCCCACCAGATGCCCAAAGCCTGGGTCCACCCGTCTTGGACTGTGGACTGCAACCTCCAAATCCATAGCCAGGATAACCCTTTTTCTGTTTATAAGGTAATTACTTCAGGTATTATTTATTGTCACAAAAAGCTAACACACAGCAGATATCAGAATTTCCTTCCTCTTAAGAGTGAATACTATTCCACGTTTATATAGAATACATTTTCTTTATTTGTCTGTCAAGTGCCTTTTTATTTTGAATTTAACAGTATCAGGTCAAAGAATGTTATCAAGGAGAAGGGCTCTTTTTCATTGGCAAAATTAAACTATAAACTCTGGCTGCTGAGAGCACAATGTGATTTGCAAGTTGGGAAAAAAATCTAGGAGAGACCTAGGATGGATCTCAGTCTTTTCTCCTATAGGCCCCGCTTTGTGGAGCCTCAGAAAGATTCTGACCACATTTGGAATAAGTGGGAGCTCCTGGTGTAGCCAGTTTCGGATGGACTCTGCAGAGACACCTGACATGATTCTGTCCAGTGGTCACTGTGGAGCAGCCAACAGCATAACCTACAGTGGACAGTGCTGCTTGGCCCTGGTGGTCAGGTTGGCACTGGTGGTGGCTTTGGTCAGGTTGGCACTGGTGGTGGCTTCCAGCTCTGACACTGACACGTACTTCCATGGCAGTGAGGTCAAGGGAATCAATGTCAAGATGTCTCATTTGTCTCTGAGATATTCTGACTTTCAAGGCAAGACATCTAGCAATAAATGATAATACACACACACACACACACACACAGACACGGAGGAAAAGTGTAGAGACACGGGGAACCCATAAGCAAACAAAACATAAGACATGCTGATGCCTGTCCATACTCCTTGGGTGTGTTGTCTTATGTATAGATCCTGCAGAACAACACAAATGGCCAGAATTGGGGCTGTACCAATCACAGCTACATGCCTGCTAGGCACATCCAATAGGGTACAGAAAACAACCCATCCAAAAAGATGCTGTTTGGCATTTCTGGCCATCTAGTTTGCAAACCAGCATCTTTTTGGATGGGTTGTTTTCTGTACCCTATTGGATGTGCCTAGCAGGCATATAGCTGTGATTGGTCCAGCTCCAATTCTGGCCATTTGTGTTGCTCTGCAGGATCTATACATAAGACAACACAGCCAAGGAGACTAGATGGCCAGAAATGCCAAACAGCAGGGTGAACTCAACTTGATCCTTTTTTTTTAACTTTTTGTTAATGTTGTTAACATAAGAAAGTCACTGAGCATATGAGCAAATTAATAGAAATCCTTTTCAATAACTGGGTGATGTCTTCTATGTCAGTAAATTTCTGATTGCCAAAGTGCTGGTATATAGCAGCACCGGCATAATCTACCAGAACTATCTGCAAATGTCTCATGACCATTTCCCGCCCAGAGGCAGCACAAGATCAGACAACAGAAAGTAGCTATCTGGGGCCTCTGATCTGGACGTGTCAAGTTTAAAGGCCCTGGAATCAATGACTACCCGACTACACGACTATCCGTGGTGAAGGCAGTTTAGCCATTACCCTGGAAACACTCCACATCAGAGACACTGCAGAACACCCATCTCTATCTGTGTAGACCACACCACCAACCTCCTGAGAGGTGGTGGAGCTGAGGCGCGCCTCAGAGCTTCAGAAGACAGGGCAACCTGTAGAGCTTAGGTTGAATTCTCAGGCACACAAGCAGGCAACGAGGCTTGAGGGCCCCACAGGGAGAAGGGACAAGATGGCCTCATGGGGAGAAGGTGCTGAGGTGGCACCCACACACATCTGCTCCCATAGTTGGTCTGAGAGACACAGCAGCCCCTGGCCATGTTGGGAAGCACTCTTTCAACCCAGTTCTGGTTGGGGACTGGCATCTCTCACAGTATTCACAAATCCTAAGCCTCCAAACCAGTCCGATCAGGCCTACACCTTTACCACAAGCATTAGGGCTGACCCTAACCTTTGAATTTTAACTGATTTCCCATTTTGGGTTTTTGTGAGGATTTGTTATTGCTGCTGCTTTATTTTGCCTTTTAAACAAATGAGTGTAGAATGCCAATAATTAGCTCCAAGTACCTGTTACTTTCTTTCTTTCATTTTAGATGTTTTAGTTATGCCTTTTGTCTTTTGTCCTGAAAATGTTCGTTCATAATATAACATTAACAAAAGTGCTCGTTTGAAGATGTTACCACATCCACAGGCTAGTTTGAAAATAGCAGCAACAGTACCAGTCCTTCCAGAGGGCTAGACATTCCTATCCATTTAAGAAAAAGTATTATTAAGGTAATGTACAAAGGGGTTACCATTACACAAGTCAGGTAAAGAGTATATTTCTTTTTAGACAATGTTATCCCTTCTCTTCTTGCTCTCTCCCCACTTTTTCCTCCCATCCTCACCCACAGGTTATATTTCAACATAGTATCTAGGGAGTACTACTGGTGAATTTGTTCACCTTTTGGTGCCTATATCTTGAAAGAAAAAAATGTCAAGGAGTCTTTAATTGCCTGCTCCCCATGCAGGAAATAGTTCTCTCTTTTTCTAGACCTCCCTACTTTAACTGTATTATACCTAAATAAATCCTTGCTAAAACTAAAAAAAAAAAAAAAAAAAAGTAGCTCGTCATTATTTTGAACATGTCAGCTCTATTTTGTTGGAGCCCTGATAAATGTTGGTGATCCAACTCTGGGCCTTGTAGGTGTTCAACAAATACTCTACCACTGAGGAGAGCCCTGACTAATCCCGGTAAGACTGCAGACATCCCAGTTGTAGAGAGAAAGTTCAGGGCCAAACTGAAGACAGATTCAGAAGCAAAGATGCCTAGAAGAGGAGGTGACAGGTTCCTGCACAAATAAAGTCAGCACAGCTACATTAGGAAGCAGGGGTCCCTTCGTGGGAGGAAGAGGCATGTGCCAGAACTCTACACACAACACACAACGTTCCAGTGACTCCAGCCACATCCATCTGCTGGCCTTCCAGCTGCTGAGTCCCACATGAGTACAGTACCTGGAAGAAGTAGGAAGGGGAGAGGTCGGGTAGCTTGGCTGGGAGAAGGGAGTGAAAGTCTGCCAGATCCCCCTGAAATACTGGATTACTGGAAGGCCTTTGTTCCCACTTCCCTTTGGGGAACAGAGGGAAAGACAGTGGACAGTCAATACATAAGCCTGAGGTGACTCTTGAAAGTCCTATGGGAGACAGATGGTCTTTGATAGAACAAAACAGATTTTGTTCCTCTTTATTATCCAGAAAACCTCAAAACATGAGCAGCAGCAGCTGACACTTTGTTGAAGGGTCAGGTCAAAGAAACAGTTGTGACGCCTACTGGTACTGTGATATCTAGTGCCCACACAGCTTTGCATCCCACCAGGACTGCCCTACCTGCATGAGAGTGGAAGTATCTTGGTTGCTATGACAACAGCAATACAGAAATGTAGCTGCTTAGTCTGAACCAGGATTAAATAGGCCTCTCAGACCAGGAGGACCAAACAGCTGCCACGTGTGCCTGAGGTCTTCCCCTTGCCACATCCCTATCACTGGGGGCTCCATCTGGAAAGAGCCAAGAACAGTGTTACATTAAGTAAAGACTTGCATGACTGGATCCAGCTAGACAGGCTGCAGGCCTAACAGCTTCCTAGAGGGCCAAAACCATTTTGGCTGCAGACGTCTGAGTTTCTCCCAATCATACATCACCACACATCATGGTGTCTCCTCTACTCCCTCCTGACTGCACTTTGCAGGCTTCATTCCACGATCCAATTTCAAAACTACAATGCTATTAACCATATTTTCAAAACACATGGTTCTCACTAACCTGTATTACCTAATAAGAAACAGATTTTTTTGTCTTTCCTTTTTAGTAATAGCACTAAAGTTTGCACTCTGCCTTGCACTTGCTAGGCAGGCACTATCTCATCTGAATCATACCCTCAGCCTGTTTTGCTTTATTTTTCACGCATTTCTGCCTGAGGCTCACTCAGACCAGCATCTCCCTACCTATGCCCCTCACGTGGCGAGAGGTAACATATATAAGAGTGTGTACCATAGTGCCCAGCCTAGCAAACAGGTTTTGAGCTGAAAGCCAGGCCCATCCTAGGGGCACTACAGGAAACAGTTCTCAGCTGCTCAGGTTTGAGAGGTTCTAGAAGACAGTCCTTGGTGACGAGGCCTCCTTGATGGGCAGAAGGCTCTAGTGCTAATATGGCCCATCCAAAAAATCTCCCAGGCACAAGGACCAACATCTTCAGAGTCCCAGAAGATACTGGTCTTTGCAGAATGCCTATTAATATCATTATTTTCCAGAAAAGAACAGTTTTGTGATTAAAATATCCCACCTCCTTGAATAGGTGGCTTCACTGCCTTACCATTTAGTGTTTAGTATTAAATTGAAACATTTATAAAGCTAGATTAGAATGAATTTCTAAGTCACATTTTGCACAACCTCCATCCACACTAGACTAGAGAACCCTTCAGAATCATCCTCCTCCTGGAAGAACCTGCATAGAATGGTCACTGCCTACACCTCAGACTCCTGATCTCCATAAAGGACTCGAAGCACATTGGAGGGTAAAAGACAAGTTCAGAATAAGACTGTGAGAGTGGAAACAAGATCAAAACATGACAAAAGGAAGAACAATTATATCTATCCAGCCCCAACATGTGTGACTCAGCACTCAAATGAAGCAAGTTTCCCAGCAGCTAACAATGGAAATATGGTGGGAACAAAATTTTCATAATTTGTTGTAAAATAGAACACAGACCAGCTCTCCAGGAAGAAAAAAAACAACTTTATTGCCAGATGGCATAAGCAAGAACTAATGAGTGATGAACCAATTATCTTCCGTGATCACTGGCAGATTCACAGTGTGTTCTAGGAGGCCCTGCTCTCCACTCTCCTACAAACTCCCAGAAAAGATTTTGCTACATAAGAGTTGGCACTAATCAGAATTGCAATGTTTTCAAGAAATTCTGATGCATCTTCTCACTAACACTTTGTCTCTTGGCTGGGCTCCTAAGGACATCAGCAGTTAGTGCTCTGTTAAGGTGAAAATGCTATCAGCAGACCTTCCCCCTCCCCTTCCCCCCCCCCACCTACCCAGCTACAGCAAAGTCCTCTCCCTGCCCACCTCTCACAGATCTTCCTCCTGATTGAGCATCCTGGCGACATGACTGGGCCTCAGCTCTTCTTTGCATTCCAACACCCAAGTAACATGTGACCAATGAAGGGCTTCCTGCCTGTGGGGAATACTGAACTCTTTAGATGTGGAAAGAGCACCACTCTGGGAATCCATCAGGAATGTGGCATGACAAGCATGTGGCCACTTCTAACTGTTCCGGCTCTTATGCACAAGCACAAATGATAGTACACAAAGTGTATCCGTCCACAGCGACAGATGAGCAGCTGAAATAACGGAAAGAGACAAAAATCACAGAACCAAGCACTTCTTCACAGACAGTGCCTGTCAGGAGACTCAAACACAACCTGAACATCTTCAAGCACAACTCTGCTGCAGGCCAAACACCTGGGGAAGTTCTCAAAATGTCCTAATTTAGGAGCTCATGAATACAGGCTAGAGACACCAGATTCTGGATCTGAGAACAGAGGATTTTGTTGTGGAGGCTGAGGTTCAGCCTATGCCTGTTCCCAGCACCAGCATACAGGGAAGTAGCTAGAAGCCACAGCTAGAGGTCCCTTCTTAGACAGAGAGCAGAGGACAAAGGGAACAGGGTCTGTTCCCAAGCCCCTCAGAGTTGAAAGAAAAACAGCTGTATGGCTGCATCAAGCCTCAGGAGGCACTGAAGAGAGCATGCCCTCAGCCTATGCTGAGAGGCAGTGAAGACAGTATTTCCCCAATCTATGTTGAGGCCTAACGGAGCCAATGGTTGCTGGAAAGGGAACTACTTTGCTAGGCTACATCTCTACCAGCAGAGCAGCTGGCAGTAGGAAAGACAGGCATACGTGGGTTTCCACAGTTTATCATACATTGAAAAGGTGGGGGGGGGGAGATTATAACACACAGTTCAAAAGTACTCATGAAATCCCACTAATTAAATTCACAAGGCTAACTGGTTCTCAGGATGGCTTTACTCCTTTTCTCCATGGCCAACCTGGGCTGAGTGTAATGCAACTTGTACTTGGAGCAAACGTGCCCATCTGCTCACTCTTTCCAAGAACAGGTATCCTGAACCTGTGCTGGCCTAAAATGGTTGGCCATAAACCTCTTCCAGCCTCACCCTAGCAGTATTGGGACTTCACTCATTTGTCAGGGTCCTAAGTGCCTTTTTTTGTGTGTGTGCTACTACTAGGGCTTGAACTCAGGGAGCTGTCCCTTAGCTTTTCACTCAACCCTGAGTCACACCTTCATTTCCTTTTTTGTTTTTTTCCCCCCATAGTTCAGAAACGAGAGTCTCGCAGACTTTCTTGCCTGGACTGACTTTGAGCTGCCACACTCCAATCTCAGGCTCCTGAGATAGCTGAGATAGTGAGTCATGGGCACCCAGCTCTCTAAGTGACTTGAGTCTTAAGTTTTAAAAATGGAAGATTTTCTCAATTTTCTGTGCTATATACTACGTGACAGTTTCAGGCAGGATATTTAATTCACTTTATTAACAGTTTCTCCATTGTCTTCTTAAGCTTAAGCCATAAGCAAGCAATCTGCCTAAGAGCCTGATTTGCCCTACTCTAGCACCTGCTGGACTATGTGGTGCAGATATTCTTGATGGGCTTCAAGTTGTCACTATAGCCAAAGAGAGCAGACTATGTTGTCTGCAACCTCATGGTGTAATGCACATACAAATCCTTGAGATGAGCAATGATGTGCAGAAGTGAAATCACTCAAGTACACTTCCCTCAATACAGTGTGTATAATTAAGGCTATACGGTGTGCTCCTGAACACAAAAAATTCCTGCAGATACTGACTGGTGGAAACCACTTGTGACCAGATGATCCAGGGTCCTCATCATACCCCTAAGTACAAGAAGAGCATTTAAGTGAGAAGTTAGGTACATGGTGTATAGCAAAGACCAGCATGCTGGGAATTATGCAGGCACCTGTAGAAGGCAGAGGTGATGCCTCTTATGGACAGCTGCATTGGAAAAGCCAAGGTTCTGTCATTACTAACCAGCTGATAGACCAAAGAAGAGCATGTCCTACTGAAGAACCAATACCACCACATCTATCACCAGCTACCTAGAAGGAGAGGATAGTAACCTTCCTTTCTGACTTCCACTGTCAGCTGACCACCCCAACAGGCTTGCTGGGCAGGCAGTGGGAACCATATATATCCCGACCTGTGACCCCAGATGGAGGTGCAAGAAGAGGGCTGTCGGAACAGGTGCCAAGCTGTCGGAACAGGTGGTCCAACAGAGCAATGTTAGCACAACCAATCCTTCTGGTCCTCATATCTCATCTACTCATTTCCTCCTCAGTTCCGCAAGGCACAAACCTGAGCGAAGGGCACTGACCCAAAGGCTTCCACCTACACACACAGGAAGCGTCCTGACCCTGAACCCCTCACAGAACTGTCTTGAGAACTCTGTTTTACTCTGGTCCCTGTATCTGCAAAACAAAAAAATAGAGGATAGAAAGCTAGATGTTTGTTTCTGGTCTGGTTACCCTGTGTGTATCTACAGGCCTCCAGGACCTGCAGCCAGGAAGGTGAAGCTGTTAGCAGTGGTCCTTGAATGCTCACTGTGTTGGGATCCAAGCCAGCTGCCTAGCCACCAGACTCTAGCACTGAGAGCCAGGTCTGCTGCCTGACCTCCTTGGGCCTCAGTTTTCTCTCCCACAGGGGAGAGTAGTTAGTGCCAGGATCTGAAGTTAGCCCAGTAAGTATGTTTGAAGCCTTCAAGACATACCCTGGTTCCTTTTATATCCTCTTCAAGCATTTGCTATTGTCAGTGACACACGAGGAAGCCATGTGTTGGGAAATCCAAGCCAGTCTGCAAAGGTCCACATAACTCATCACTTCTCATAAGTAGGGTGCTCATAATGCTGGACGCCGGGGTTCACACCTGTAATCCCAACTACTTGGGAAGCTGGAATCTGAGATTTGAAGCCATACTGGGCAGGAAAGTACATGAGACTCTTACCTTTAGTTAGTCATCAAAAAGTCAGAAGTGGAGCTGTGGTTCAAGGAGTAGAGTATCTGCATTAAGCAAAAAAGCTCAGAGACAGTGCCCAAGACCTGAGTTCAATCCCCAGGACCAGAGAAAGAAAGAAAGAGAAAGAAAGAAACCGAGAAAGAGAGAGGGCAGGACAGAGGAAAGGAGGGAAGGAAAGGAGAGGAGGAGGAGAGAAGGGGAGGGGAGCGGAGAGGAGGGGAGAGGAGAGGAGAGGAGGAAGAAGTGAAACTATCCCTTTTTGCAGAAGACATGACCCTATACTTAAAGGACCCTATAGACTCCTCCCCCAGACTACTACACTTGATTTAAAACTTTGTTAAAGTAACAGGTTATTAAAATCAACCCACAAAAATCAGTAGCTTTTCTGTACACCAACAATAAGAATTGTCAAGTGAAGTAAGTCAGGCCCAGAGAGACAAAGGATGCATGTTTCCCTTTATATGTGGAAGCCAGGTTTAACTTAAAAACCAGTAAGTGAATATGTTTGGTGGTATGCAAGTGTATACAAATGTATTAACTGAAATACAGCAGATTCAAGGAAGATCTCAAATAGTGTAATTCCTTAGAAAGGCAAAATCAAAGTTCAGCAAAATAAAACACCAGGAAGTAGATATTCAAAAGTAGTTGGATGGGGCGAAGAGAAAAGGGTAGGTGAATGAAAAGGAGAAGAGGGGTAGAATGCAGACAAGAATCCAATCTAAGACTGAGATTGTGGCTTAGTGGTAGAACACTTGCCTAGCATGTATAAGGCCCTGGGTTCAATTCTCACTATCACATAAACAACAACAACTAAAAGTCATTAAATAAATCATAACTTAAAAAAGAAGAATCCAATGTATAGTCTATAAAATGAAGAAGAGTGAGGGAAGTGGTGGGCAGGGGAGGAACGGGTAAGAATGCTGAAAGGAGTAACACTGATCAACAAGATATAGTGTATTCATAAACTGCTGTGTTCATGGTAGCTCCTTTGCACAACTACTTAAAGATAATAATCAAAATGAAAAAAGTAATGTTTTAGAAAAACAAAGCATTAACATGCCCTTGAGTTAGAAACAGCTATTGTATGATGGGCTTTGCTTTCCAGACCGGAATGCCTTTGCGGTCCACTGGCATCCCCGCCCACACCTAGCCCCAGCCTAATACATGCCTCCACTCACCTCTTGCTACAGTGGCTTCCCAGCTACCAGATGTACTTGCTTCTGCAATTACATTGCCCTAAACTTCCTCCTTCCCTCTTAAAGCCTAACCCTTGAAAGGATCAAGTGAGCAGCGGCCTCCACGCCCCCCAGAGAGCCACAATCATCACAGGCAGAAGGCTGCGATTTCCAAACTACTTCCTAAAAGCAACAGAGAAGCATCTGAGAGAAAATAGAGAAATGTTTAAGAAATAAACAGAGATTGGAAAACAGCAACTCCCTCCTCAGTCAGAAACAGTAACACCCAGAGCATCTGTGCTCCTTGTGCCTTCGTGCTTCTCTCGCTCCTTCAAGCTTTGGTTTTCAGTAATGGCACAGTTCTAGTAGGTGTATCATTAAAGGGGCAGGATGAAAAGCCCAGGATAGCTAAGAAGAGTGAACAGAAGAAAGGAAACAGATATCAGGAGTTATTACAAGATTAAAAAGAAAAACCCTTCCAAACTAAAGTCAAGATATTATAGGCACCCCTGAAAATGTGAAAAGGACAGTGATTTGAATAAAATCTGCTCTGCCATGGAAGTCTGCCTTCCCCTAAAACAGCTGAAGGGTAAAGAAGGGATAGGAAATGCCCTAAAAGCACAGGCTCTAACAAAGGTAAGAATGTCAAACAAGAATAGGAACGGTGTGTGTCCTCACAGTTGGACAGGAAATTCAGAGGGCAGATGCCTGCCATCACCCCACCAGAGGAAGCAGAGCAGGGGGAGATAAAGGCTAGCCCCACAGGTACCCAAGACCTCTGCTCTCCATGATTATGGTGTTTGGCATGTCAGTGTGTGTGTGTTTCTTCTTAAGCAGCTCTACTGAGAAAGCATGTCAACACTGCACAGCTCAGTCCAATGGTTCCCAAAACACTCAAAGGGTTGTGTAACTCTAACACAGCCAACGTTAAGAACATTCTCATCTCCTGGAAAGAAATCAACCCTGCGGGCCACTGCTTCCTCTTCCCCACCCTGGCAACTATAGGCCAACTTTCTGCCTCTGCAGATTTGCTTGTTCTGGACATTTATGTACCACAAATGGAACCCTGTGCCATGTAGTCCTTTTATCAGTTTTCTCTGCTTACTCATATTCTCAGGGCTTATTCACATTATGGCCTTTGTTGGGTTGCATGCCTTTTCACGGCTCCATAGTACTCCACTGCCTGGATGGGCCGCCTCATCTTCACTGACTCCACACCTGGAGGACACTTGCTTTCAGCTGCTGCAAGCAGTGCAGCTGTGAATAATCACCTAAACATTTTTGTGTGGATGCAGGTTTTTTATTCTCTTGAGAACTTGCCTAGGCTGCTGGCTCATGGGGTAAGTTGATGTTTGCTGCTGCGCTGCTGTTCATGGCTTCATGGTTCTACATGTCCAACAGCAGCACACAGTGTTACAATTTCCCCCAAGTCCTCAACAACACTCATTAATCTGTCTTTTGATTATACATTTTCTTTAAGTCAGAAATACTTTAGACTTTCTGTTTTATGTTGACACAATAGAGGATGAGGGTATCAACAGCTTTG
>NW_012267280.1:5762232-5773361 GCF_000151885.1 Dipodomys ordii | reverse complement strand
TGGCTCAAGTGGTATAGCGCTAGCCTTGAGCTGAAGAGCTGAGGGACAGTGCCCAGGCCCAGAGTTCAGGCCCCACGACCGGACCCAAAAAAAAAAAAAAAACAAAAAAGTCTGTCTGAAGGGAGCAGCCTGATGTGCCTCCCCACACAACCCAACTCCCTGTGACCTCCTCCCAGATGACAAGAGCCAACCTGGCTGCCTCCTCTCTGCCTTCTCACAACGGGTAGATCAGTGTGGAAGGGAAGACAGGGATCTGGGATCCTGAGGACAGTATCTCAGGCAATACTGTAAGGACTAAATAAAGTGATTAAAAAAGAGAAGAGAAGAAAGCACTTTCACTCACATGTCTGATAGCGTGTAGTAGTATCTACAATACACTTTTTTTTAAACTTTTACACTGAATAACAACAACAAAAACCAGCTAAAAGAACCTGAAGATCCTTCCAAAGAAGACACACACATTGTCAACATCAGTAGTCATTATGAAAATGCAAATCAAAACCACAAGATACCACTTCCCACCCACAAGGCTAGCTAAAACTTAAAAAAGAAAGTAGCATGTGCTGAGGAGGCTGTGGAGTAGCTGGGATGCTCCAAGGTTGCTGCAGTGACTCCTCAAGACGTCACACGGGAACGACCACAGACTCCAGCAGGCTACGCAGGTGTCCGCTCAGAAGAACTGAAAACAGGTGTTCAAACAAAAAACACGCACAAAACGTTCACATCAGAGCTAGTCTTCACCACTTGCAGATGGGAACAACCCAAGCGCTCATTGACACACAAACCGACAAAATGTGGCTTGTCATCAGGGTGGAGACGGATGTGGTCACTTTAAGGGCACAGGGTGTTCTACAGTGCTTAATATGTTTTAAAACTAGAAGCCAGGTGTTGGTAGTTCACGCCTGTAATTCTAGCTACTAAGGAAGCTGAGATCTGAGGACCTAGGTTCAAAGCCAGCTCAGGCAGAAAAATTCCTAAGACTCTTATCTCCAATTAACCCCCAAAAAGCCAAAAGTGGAGCTGTGGCTCAAGAGGTAGAGCACCAGCTTTGAGGGAAAACAAAAACAAATACAAAAAACAAACAAAACAAAACAAAACAACTCAGAGACAGTGCCCTGAATTCAAACACTAGGACTGGCATAAAAAAAGTTTTAAAAATAGAGAAATGTATAGTTATATAACATTGTAAGTTCTTTAAATATCGATGAAATATCTCAAAAATGACCACAATGCTAATTTCATATTGTGTATTTTGCAGCATTGTTTTTTAAAAAAAGAGGTAATCACCTACGTGTTGACAGAGATAATCACTGGAAAATATGATTCCATTACAGTCCACTACATCCTTATAAGGAACAAGAAAGGGCACAAACCCTTCTTTTAGAGTTTATACTTAATTTTATTATTGTTCAGTAACATACTTTTTGTTGGGACATGACATGCATTTGGTAAACTCAGCAGTATATTCAGAACAGCAACCAAGATGCTGACAGCACCAGTGTGCTCTTTCTCTAGCTCAACATACTGCAGAATCATAGAGGCAGCTATAATTTGCTCTTCATACATCCAAACAGCATGTCAAATGGGACATTAATGCTACCTTTCATTTTAAGTTGAGGTAGTATGAGGAGCCCCTCTTGTACATTAGTAACACACAGTGTGGCTCACAAAAAGAGTTAGGATAAATGATTGATCACCCCTTTATTTACTGGGTTTGCTAATGAAGGCATGACTCCCTGTCACTCTCAGAATGTGAATGATCTGGAGATTTGTCCATTTTCTTTTTCTTTTTCCAAGTCCTGAAGCTTGAATTCTGAGTCTAGGAACTGTCCCTAAATGCCTTTTGCTCAAGGCTAGCACTCTACCACTTGAGCTACAGCTCCACTTCTGGCTTTTTCTGTGATTTAATTGGAGATAAAGAGTCTCATAGACATTCCTGCTCAGGCTGGCTATGAAACAAGATCCTCAGATATCAACCTCCTAAGTAGCTACCATTATAGGTGAGCTATCAGCACCCAACTAATTTTTAGTTTTTTTAGTTTTTTTTTTGGTTGGTCATGGGCCTTGAACTCTGGACTTGGGCGCTGTCCCTGCGCTCTTCAGCTCAAGGAAAGTGCTCTACCACTTGAGCCACAGCGCCACTTCCTAATTTTTAGTTTTTTAATGAGATGTTATCTATACAATTCACCCTTTAAAAAAAATACGACTGAGTGGAAGGGGGGAGTGGTCTTTTCTTTTTCATTGGATTAGTTATACAGGGGGGACTTTCATTATTATATCTCCACATATGCTTACACTGTATTACAATTAACTTCACCCATTCTATCACATTCCCTGTCCCCTCCCTAGTGTTTTCTCTGTGAGTGCACATGTGTGTGTGAGCACCAATTCTAGGACTTGAAGTCAGGGCCTGGGTGCTTCCCTGAGCTTCTGTGCTCAAGGCTAGCACTCTACCATTGAGTAAGAGCTCCACTTCTGGCTCTTCAGTGGTTAATTGAAGAGGAATGAATCTCATAGACTTTCTTGCCCAGGATGGCTTTGAACTGTGATCCTCAGAGCTCAGACTCCTGAGTAGCTAGGATTACAGCGTGAGCCACTGGCATCCAGCTCATTTATTTTCAATATGTCATGGAGCTATGAACCATCATCACAATTCCAAAGACCATTTGTCAGCTAAGAAAGAAACTCCATACCACAAAAGTCAGACCACATCTACAAAACCCAACTTCCATACTGTCTCTACAGATTTTCCCATTTGGACATTTCAAAATCATGGATCATACATGTGGCTGTTCTATATAGTTTCTGTTACAGAGCTACACTTCAGAGCTCTTTGGTGTCACCGCCTGATTCACACCTCACTTTTTCTGGCTGAATGACACCGACATTCACCCAGCCAACACCCACAATCCCCATGGCACCAAGCCACAGAGAAGAGACATGGGAAAAAAGTGCATCTGACAACATCTGCTTCTGACCCACCACTTGATGGAGTTTTGGGTAGACTCCTGCCTCTTAGATATCACTACTATGAACCCATGAGGCAGAGGATTCCCACCTGGAATGACCTGGTCTTCACCATCCCAGCACCTGCTCCCACCATATCCCACAGCCTCTTCCCACCCCATCCCAGAACCTCTTCCCACCACATCCCAGAGCCTGCATCCACCATATCCCAGGGCCTGCTCCCACCACATCCCACAGCCTGTTCCCACCACATCCACAGCCTGTTCCCACCACATCCCACAGACTGTTCTCACCACATCCCAGAGTCTGTTCCCACATCCCAGAGCCTGTTACCAAAACTTCCCAGAGCCTGTTCCCACCACATTCCAGAGTCTGTTCTCACCACATTCCAGAGTCTGTTCTCACCACATCCCAGAGCCTGTTCCTACCACATCCCAGTGCCTGTTCCCATCACATCCCACAGCCTGCTCCCACCGCATCCCAGAGCCTCCTCCCAACACATCCCAGAGCCTGCTCCCACCACATCTCAGAGCCTGTTCCCACCACATCCCAGAGCCTGTTCCCACCACATCACAGAGCCTGCTCCCCCCACAGCCCAGAGCCTGTTCCCACCACATCCCAGAGCCTGTTCCCACCACATCCCAGAGCCTGTTCCCACCCTATCCCAGAGCCTGTTCCATCCACATCCCAGAGCCTGCTCCCCCCACAGCCCAGAGCCTGTTCTGTATATTTTTTTAAAATAAAGCATTGAAAATCTATTTTAATTTAATTGTAATAGCAATATATATTCACTGATTTTGGCTGACTTCCTAAAAGCATATATAATGAATACTAGTCCCCTCCTTTCAACCAGTTCCACACACAGAACAACGAAGCTGACCAGCTGGCTTAAAACTGTGTCCCTTTCTCTTTAAGCACACACTATACAAAGAAGGACTTCATTTACAAATGAGAAGGGGAGTTCAGAACTTTTTACTAACATTATATCATCCTGATCTATTGAGCTAGCTCTTTGTTCTCTAGATTATGGGGAAAAAAAGTACTCTGTGTTCCTAACTATAATTTGCTCTGAATACTTCTTAAGAAGCACTATGTCAAAGACCCCAGATACCCTGAAAATACTACAGGAAGGGATAGAGGAAACACTAGCACTCCTTGGCATGGGTTGAAACTTACTAAGTAAAGATCCAGAATCACAACAAATCAAAGAAAAACTGAATAAATGGTACTGCATCAAACTGAAGAGTTTCTGCACAGCAAAAGACAAGATAAATGGAAAGCCCACAAAATGAGGCTATTAGCTATGCATCAGACAAGGATCTCATAGCTAAAATAATACTTAGAGGTCAAAAAATTAATAACCCCCCCCAAAAAAAAGCCTTAAAGAAATAACAACCCAATTAATTAAATGGGCTAAAGAGAGACTTCTGAAAGAGAGACTTCTCAGAAGAAGTAAGAAGGGCCAACAGACACATGAAGACATGTTCAACATCTCTGGCCATAATATAAATGCAAATCAAAACAACACTGCAATTTCACCTCACCCCATTATCAAGAAAACTAACAATAACAGACACTGGCAGGGATGTGGCCTACACTGTTGGTAGAAATGTAAACTTGTTCAATCATTCTGGAGGTGCCTCAAAAGACTGAACATAGAGCTTCCCTGTGACCCAGCAATCTCACTCCTGGGCATCTATCTATCCAATTGACCACAAACTATGCAAAACTAAAGCCACCAGGACAACCATGTTCATTGCAGAATTGTTTACCACAGCCAAGATATGCCTCTAAGTAGACAAACGGGTCAAGAAAATGTGGCATATAGACAAAACAGAATTCTATACTTCTATCAGAATGAATGACATTGCCCCATTTGTAAGAACTGGAAAGACTTAGAAAAACTTACATTAAATGAAGTAAGCCCAATCTAAAGAGACATAGGTTGCATGGTTTACCTCACTTGAAATAATGTCTCTAAATCTACAAGTAAACTTGATGGACAGTAAAAGACAAAAAATTACACTTGGATATGACGAATTAAACAGGGCTTTAAACATTCATACAGTGAGACCAAAGGAGGATATTCTTAGGAGAGAATCACAGGGACTCAATAGCTATGTGCGTGTGCTCATATAAAATGGTAATTACCAAAATAAACTCTAAGGTATGAAAATGAGAGTTTTTTTAGTTTACTTTTTGTGGTTTTGTTTTTGTTCTTTTTTTGTTTTTCCCCTTTTGTAGCTGTTTTTGATTTCTGTACCTTTTGTCTTATGCGTACGTTTATCTGCTTTGGGGAGGGGAAGAGGAAGCACAGAGGTTGTGGGACAAAGAGTGAACCAATTCAGCAGTGATACTAGACATTATCTTGAAAATGAACTATACAACTTGTGGGGGTTGAAGAGTCAGGAGGAGAAAACTGTAAGAAAACAAGGGAAGAGGTGACACTTCACTACCTGACTTATGTAACTGTAACCCCTCTATACATCAACTTTACAATTAAAAAAAGAAGCACTATGTTCTATAGGATGACAGTATCAACCCATAGTAGTCATAGTATTCATATGACTTCTCTACAAACAGTATCGAAATCACAGTATAACTGCCCTCACTTCCAACAGTCCCATCTCTTCAACAGGTCCTGTCTCAAAGGCTGTTCTGGGAACTACAGCAGCCACACACCTGCCAATACTGTAGACTTGTGCCAACTGTGCCATTGGAACCCCCATAAACATCACATGTGTGGTGCATGTTTGTACCCAGTGTGACAGGGTTCTGGGTCATAGGCTATATGCCTCAAATACTGTGGGATCTGTGCAAAAATATCCCAGGGCTCCCTACATTTCCCTGTGTGTTTCTAGAATATGTAGTGGGATCAGATGAGTAGATTAAGGTCTATATCATACAGGATACAAGCCTCCATAGGGCTTGCCTTAGGGAGGTATATGTCACCAGTTCGTGGGACTACAGCTACTGTAGACTACAACTGTCATTTAATGTCTTGTAATACATACATTTTTAATTTTTGTATCTATGTCTGTGTACACGCATACCAGTACTAAGACTTGAACTAAGGACCATGGTATTGTCCCTTAGTGGGGTTTTTTTTCCCCCGCTCAAGGCTGGCACTCTACAATTTGAGCCAGACCTCCCTTCAGCTTTTTGCTGGTTAATTGGAGGTAAGAAATTCACAAACTTTCCTGCCCAGGATGGCTTCAACTGTGATCCTCAGATCTCAGCCTCCTAAGTAACTAGTATTACAGGGTTGAGCTACCCCGCTGTGCATGCACTTTAAATAGTTATACATAATACTCCTTCAGAGTCCATTTGAGACACTGTATTTGGGGCCCGGTACAACGTCCCTCCAGAAACCAAAATCTACAGATGGTCAAGTTCCTTCTATAAAGGGTATAGTATTTACAGGTAACCTACCTCATTTTCCTGTATACTTTAAACCATCTCTAAAAGACTTAAGAGTCTACACAGTGCAAATGCTATGTAAGTAGCTGTTGCACTGTATAATTTATGGAATAATGACAAGAAAAGGGTATACATGTTCAATATAGATACTTCTTTTTGTTTAGTGTGTGAAACCCATGGTCAGGTATAGTGGAGCCCAGATCTGCCACATTTCCTTCCTCTGTTTTCTAGTTTTCTCTTACTTGAAGAAATTTCTCTATGTTCAGAGGCTCTACACAACATTCTCCAATTTTTTTTTGCTGATATTTGTCTTGTACTTTTAGATTGTCACCTTTAATCCAATGGAATTTGTGTTTTATATATGTTTTTTGTTGTTTTTTGGGGGGTAGGGAGGTGTGTGTGTGTGTGTGTGTGTGTGTGTGTGTGTGTGTGTGTGTATACCTAACTTGGGGCTTAAACTCAGTGCCTGGGCACTGGAGTCTACCACTTGAGCTATAGGTCCACTTTCAGCTTTAGGGATGGTTAATTGGAGAGAGGAGTCTCACGGACTTTCCTGCCTGGGCTGGCTTCAAAGTGCAATCCTCAGATCTCAGCTCCTGAGTGACTAGGATTTCAGGCCACCTTTTATATAGTTTTTATGTGTTTTATACAAAGTTTTACATAGTGTGAACTAAGTGTAATGCCTGCTAAGGATTACAGGGAGGCCATGAAGTCACCTCTGTTTATAAAATTCACCCCTTTCTTCAGTGAGTTCAGATGTAATCTCCAGCATCAATCAGGCTCCGTGTGCATGTGACCTGCTTCTGTATGTCTAGGGTACTTGCTGGCCACCACAGGTGGGCATCCCTGATGGTACACACACTGCACGCCACCTGTTTACTACTTACCCCCTTTAAGTTTCCCTAGAATAACCATGTTCGCTTTTCCTTATAATAACCTTGTGTCTACACATTAAGGTACATAGTTCTTCATCTTCTGAATATTTTTCTTATTTAAATTTAGCTATAGTTAATAACCAAACTTTAAAATGTCACATTTGTTCTTAAATTACTGAAATTTAAAGTAGCCAAAAGAACAATCTATATATGGCAAATGAACAGACAAAAGAAGAACTATAAAATGGCTAATAATTTCATAAAGAATGTTTAACCACCTTAGCCAAAAAGGAAATGTGAATCAAAATACCACTGAGATTCCATCTCACAACATTCAGAATGGCCATCATCGATAAAACACAACAAATTCTGGCAAAAATGTCAAGGGAAAAAGGACTCTTATATACTCTTTCTGGGAATGAAAGTTGGTCTGGCCATTATAGAAACCAATACTGAAAGCTGGGAGCTGGTGGCTCACACCTGTAATCCTAGCTACTCAGGAGGCTGAGATCTGAGGATCGCGGTTCAAAGCCAGCCCAGGCAGGAAAGTCCATGAGACTCTTATTTCCAATAAAAACCACTAGAAAACCGGAAGTGGCACTGTGGCTCAAGGGGTAGAGCACTCTCCTTGAGCTGAAAAGCACAGGGACAGCACCCAAGCTCAGAGCTCAAGCCCCATGACAGACCAAAAAAAAAAAAAAAATCAACACTGAAAGCCAGGTGCTGGTGTCTCACGCCTGTAATCCTAGCTACTCAGGAGGCTGAGATCTGAGGATTTCAGTTTAAAGCCAACGTGGGCAGGAAAGGCCATGAGACTCTTATCTCCAATAAACCACCAGAAAACCAGAAGTGGCTCTGTGGACCAAGTAGTAGGGCCCTCACCTTGAGCTGAAGAGCTGAGGGACAGTACTCAGGCCCAGAGTTCAAGCTCCATGACCGACAAAAATAAATAAAGATTCTGAGGATTCTCAAAAAACTAAAAATAGAATTACCATATGATCCTGCTATACCACTGGAGCATATATACAAAGAAAGTCAACATATAATAGATCCATCTGTATACCCATGTTGATAACACTGTTTACAGTAGCCAGGCTATGCATTTGATCCAGGTGTCCATCAACTGATAAAGGGATAAAGAAAATGTGGTAAATATATACAATGGGTATACTATTCAGCCATAATGAAAAATGAAATTATGTCATTTGCAGAAAACTGGATGGATCTATAAATTAGCATGTTAAGTTAAATAAGGCAGAGAGAGAAAAACAAATGTCACATGTCATACACAGAATACAAAACTAAAAAAGAATGACAAAAGTATAAATAGGAACTGTTTGGAAGTGAGAGCCAACAAGAACAGGAAGGGTAACAGAAAAGGGTGAAGAGGAAGTGCATATGATTGAAGTACTTCATAAGCATGCATGAATGGGAAACCAGGGAAAACAGATGTTGGTAGCTCATGCCTGTAACCCTAGATGCTCACAGGCTGAAATCAGAAGATCATGATTTGAAGCCAGTCTGGCCCGAAAAGTCTGCAAGACCCATCTCCAATTTTATCAGCAAAAATCCAAGCTGGAGGTGTGGCTCAAGTGGTAGAGTGCCAGCTATGAGCAAGCCAAGCAATAGCCCAAGGCCCTAAGTTCAAGCCCCAATAACAGCAAAAAAAAAAAAAAGTAAAGGAGTGAATTTGATCAAATTACCCTGTAAGTATATATGAAAATATCACAATAAAACCCCTTTGTACAACCTATCTGTATGTGTGTGAAAAATCACTTTAATAAAAAATAAACAAGTATTTACTGCCCCTAAATTTAAAAAAAGAAGAAAGGAAAAAAGAAAAAAGCAGTGACATTCATTCACAGGAGTCTCCGGTGCACTGACACCCACCTTCCCCGAAGCTTTGTGCCCACATGTCCACTTCTTCACCTTGCGTTTTTGCTCCTTAGAGTTTCCTCTCCAGTTTAATCCTCCACTAAGCTACTCTTTTTTCCCTCCACTTCTATTTTTAACTCCAAGAATCTGAGCCTTTAGCTGGTGGTTGACAGCTCACTATCCAACCAAGGGCCAATTGTTGATCGTCCATGGATTAAAATAAATTGCCCTCACAGGAAATCCCAGTCTCCACTTCCACCACCATATCTAAAAACTGCAAAGTATACAGGCTCCTCTCTGGAGCCTGACAAAGGAGCCCAAGCTGCAGCTGAGGACAGTAAGCTCCCATACGGCCATGGGTCCCTCTAAATCATCCTAGTAGACAGGTGAGGGGGACCAACTTCCATCTTCCCACCCTTAACTGCTAGATCGTGTAGGGGTATAGCACACCTTTTTAACACTGCAGATTAAAGGGCATCTGCTTCCTTTCCCACAGCCCCACCCTCAGCCTTCAATCCTGTCAAGAGTTTGAAGGGATGAATCCAAAGAAGCAGCAGCCAGCTTTAGCAAGGCAGGGTGAATCAGTCACCACAGGGGAGGAGCTCGTGTTACAGCTGCCCTTTCCAGAGGGAGCCACAAGAAACCAGCAGCTCAGAAGCAAAGGCCTGCAGCCACTGCAAGGTACTCGGCCCAGTATGCTTGCTGCTGAGCCACCATCGCCAAGCAGACACGAACCTCTCTCAGCCCTAGCACCTACCATTAGAAGGAGACCCTCCTGCTGCTAGACTCTCACTAGAGACCTCATGATGCATGTGAGACGCACAGCCATATCCACACTCAACCCAAGGCACCCAGCAAGTGGCACTCAGGGCCTTTTGGCTCACACTCAGACACTCACCAGCTAAGTTCCAACAGCTGCTGTTCCAAGGATAAGGCTGAACTGAGCTCTTTCCTGGTGCTGGAATCAGGGCTGAGGCCTGCAAGCACTCGTAGAGGCCATGTGCAGTATCTCCCTTCTCATTGATAATCCAGAACCACCCCCAGCCCCTATGGTAGGCATGGCCTCTTGGTAGGCCCTGGCCCCACTGAGAGCAGAGTGAACATGTGTATGTGACACCATGGAGAGCTCCAGGTAGCAGAGCCACCATCGGGCTAGATATCTTCTAACCACATCAGCCTCTGGAGTCAACAGAAAGGGCAGAGTCAGGGCATGCAGCAGAGCCAACTGGGGTCACAGAGACCTCCCCAGATGGCCACCTCCATCTGCTACAATCCTGGACTGGGTCAAAATCCCAAGAGTTTCCCAAGTGAGTGGCGTTACTCAGGGTCTCAACTCCAGGCCACAGCCTCTCAAACGGGTTCTGAGAAGGTCACACAGCTCAGGTCTCGGCCATGGCTTGGTTTTCAACCCACCCTCCAGAGCCATGAACCAGCCTGGAGCCCTGTGCCAGGGGCCACATGAAGTTTCACACGCCTGTGCCCATTGTAGAAATGCGGGAATGGGAGAAATTCTCCTCAGTAGACCACAACCACAGCTGGAAGAAGCACCACCTGAGCTCTGGGAGGGAACAACATCTGAGCACAGGAAGGGAGCTCCACCTGGACTCTGGGAGGGAGCTTCACCTGAGCCCTGGGAGGAAACACCACCTGATCTCTGGGAGGGAGCACCACCTGACCTCTGGGAGGGAGCACCACCTGAGCTCTGAGAGGGAGCTCCACCTGAGCCCTGGGAGGGAGCACCACCTGATCTCTGGGCGGGAGCTCCACCGGAGCCCTGGGAGGGAGCTCAACCTGAGCTCTGGGAGGGAGCACCACCTGATCTCTGGGAGGGAGCTCCACCGGAGCCCTGGGAGGGAGCACCACCTGAGAACTGGGAGGGAACACCACCCGAGCACTAGGAGGGAGCACCACCTGAGCACTGGGAGGGAACACCACCTGAGCACTGGGAGGTGGCACCACCTGAGTTCTGGGAGGGAGCACCACCTGAGCACT
>NW_012267280.1:5749742-5761887 GCF_000151885.1 Dipodomys ordii | reverse complement strand
CTCTGGGAGGGAACACCACCTGAGCACTGGGAGGGAGCTCCACCTGATCTCTGGGAGGGAGCTCCACCTGATCTCTGGGAGGGAGCACCACCTGAGCACTGGGAGGGAACACTACCTGAGCACTGGGAGGGAGCACCACTTGAGTTCTGGGAGGGAGCTCCACCTGAGCACTGGGAGGGAGTACCACCTGAGCACTGGGAGGTGGCACCATCTGAGTTCTGGGAGGGAGCACCACCTGAGCACTAGGAGCTGCCTATGACTGTACAATCATTTACACTGAACAAAAGGAGCATCAAGACATATTTACTCAAGACAGGTACTGGTCAGTTCATCTGAGAGGACCAAGCTACTTCTAACAAACCTGGGGAATGACAGCAATCTTCTAACAAGAAAAACACACTGGCAGCATTCACCACCCAAATTCCAGACCCGGGAACAGTAGATGTGAGAGATCAGGCAAACTTAACTTACCTATCCCTCAAATGCTTGCCCTGCATTTCTAAGTTCTAAGCAGATCCTAAGCGAGGTGCTGGAGACTAAACAAATGAGGCATTCCTCATCCTCGGTGAGCTGACTGGTTTCTGTGCTATTAGTAAGTCAAACCACAAATTTATCTGTGGACCTTAAAATGAATTTCCTCTGCCATGTGCTAGCTTTCTATTCTGGATTTCCTGAGGTTTCCTTTATTAGACCCAAGTCCAAACCTATCTTGGAAAGAGCTCTAGTACATCCGGGCCTCACATGTCTCCTGAGTGAAGAGAAGGAGGCCTGGAACAGACAGATGAATTAATCAGCATTTCCCAGCTCTGACAGCCAGCATGAGCTCCAGCCATAAAAAGTAGCTGCCCACTTGCCAAATGGTACACAATGAGTCCCAGACCTCATTTTACCCTTAAATTTATAGATAACACCGTAAGTCACAGTGGTGAAAATTAATTAATCCTAATTAGTAATTTACTTATCAAGGCAACTTTGGTTCACTTTGGTCACTTTAATAGGATTTGGCCATCAGTATCTCTACTTACAAAGCATCAATGAAATGATCCAACTAGTCTTGGAGAGGAGGGAACAAGCCCAGGGGATGCCAAGTACTACTACTCAACCCTGGCTATAAGCAGTCAGTAGGCCTGAGCAAGAAAAGAGACCTCCACAGACAGGCTACAGAATGAGGCCTGGAGAGAAATCTGGCAGCCTGAAAACATCTGCATTCATTCGCAGCAGAGGAGTAGCATCATCTTTGCCCCTGTACAAGGAGAGTGTCCCTGGCATTCTCCAGCTGGAACAAACCAGTCAGCTTTGCTGGAATCAAATCCAGCAGATGAACACAACGCCTCGATGGAAGGCAAACCAGCTTCCCAGGGTATGATGCTGGAAGCATGCAGCTGAACCCTCATCTGACCTAACTACATAATACCCAGTGTTCTCTCAGGGAGGCTAGCTGCAAGATTGTTTCCTATAGTCTGTCCGATCATCCAGGATGTGTCTGTACTGTGCTCATTACCTTATAGAGAGAAAAGATTCATTCTGGTTCCATTTTGGAAACTCCAGCCCATAGTCAGTTGGCCCATGGCTTGCAGCCTGTTGCTGCACCTCATGGTAGAAGTGTGGGAGGTGTGAGGCTGGGAATGAATGAGCAGGACAAGGCTGGAGTCTGTCTCCTTTGAGGGAAATCTCCAAGGCCTCCAACTCAGCCACCTCTTAATGGCTCTAAGACTCCCTAGTTGTGCTAAGATAGGAGTAAGCATCTAGCCCATGAACCCTTGGGGGTCATTCAAACTCCCTACCACAGCACATACCCTCTTCCTGTCACAAGAGCCACAGAAGAGAGCCACTGGATGGTCTAGCAAAGGGCACAGAGCTGAGAACCAAGCTGAGTACCGTAGGGGCCACCTGGAATGCATCCTGCCCAGTGGTACTGTAAAAGCCTGTCTTTAGTCACATCTTGTGCCCTGTACTCTGATTTACTACTCCTATACCAAGTGTCCATCACCAGCTGCAGCAAGAACCAATGCCAAGTTCCCAGTCAAGATCTGGGGAAAGTGGCCAATGATGCCTGCACACCCATGCTTACTCCCCCATGATGCTGCTGTGCATCCATTAGAGGACATTATGCCCAGGATTCTCCACTCAATTAATATTTTACTTACTGTCATAATCAGCATTTTTACAGCAGTAACTTGTACATCCTCCAGGAGGAAGTGACACAGAAGCTCCCTCCAAGGCCAAGGCCCACTACATTCCAGGTCTGCTTCGAGACTGTCATCAGCCCGGTAGAACGAGTGGAAACCCAAAGCCCAGGCAGCCAGCACACAACAGGTGAGGCACATACGGGGCCACAGTGGCCCCACTGCCTGTGCCCTCCTGTCCCAGCTGAGATGCACTCCTAGAGCTCATGAAGAAAATAACATGTGCTCAAGAGAAATCTTTTCTGTTAATTACGTCCTGAGTAACCTTCAGCTCACCCACAGAAGATGAGGCTGTGGACAAGCTCCATACTGCTCCTGTAATAAGAGTAATATTCTCAGAAATGGGCATGGAATTAACACCCAACCTTTTAACCAGCATACAAAGGAGCAATTCTTATCAACCTCAATAATGACGCTAAAACCTAGAGAACTTAAATAACTCTGGCAAAGGTCACACACAGCTAGTAAGCTACAGGGTTAGAGTTTACACCAAGCAGACTGGCTCCCAATGTCTCTGCCACTCAGCCCTAAGATCAGGACAGTCTAGTCCCACTGGAATGGTTAGTAGCAACTATGCAGTCTACCATCAGACTTTCTCCAGCACAGATATGCACAGAACCTGTTTGTTCTCTACCCCCAAAATGTGACTGACAGCTCCAGAGATCCCATTTCCTAAAGAGAAGTTGAAAGACACACCCTCAATGCTCCCAGAGTCCAATGCTGTTGATTCAACAACATCCAAGAATGTCACTCAACAAGGGTTCTCACCCTCAGCACTACATACTCTGGGGCTCTCTGGGGACTACTGTGAGGAGTATGGGGTAATGAAAAAGTGCCCCGCCCTCCACCAGTGGATGTCCATGGTATACCCTCCCATACAGTGATGTCCCAACCAATGCAGATGTCCTCTGGGGAAAGAAGGGACCTGCCTGGAGAGAACCTGTGCATTATAAAAAAAAAAGTTAAAAAGTTGCTGCTCTGGAAAAGCTCCCTCCCTGGCTAAAAGGTCTAGAAGACTGAGGCAGATGGCCATGCTTATTCTGCATCCACAAGGCCAACCAGCTCTCAAGAGCTGGGATAGGGAGCTAGTCTCCTGAGGACAAGAACCCAGGAGACACCAGATGGTCTCTCTCTCCCTTCTTGGTCATCTTCAGTTCTTGACATTAGGAATGACTTCTGAGCCATGTGTACCAAAGCCAACAAGCTGGGATGATAGGGCTCACAAAGCTATCAAGCCAAGCAAGAATGGCAGGTAACTTGGCCACCTACTAAAGGTGTTTTTCCACCTCCCAACAGCACCAACCTGTGTGCTGACCCTCTAACACAGAGGCCTCTGAGGACATTCAACATCCCAACCACAGCACATTCCTTCTTCCTGTCAAAGGAGACAGTAAGCCAACCAAGGGTGACAGGACCCTACAAGCAACTGCAGGTGCTCATGATCAACATAACATTGTCCTATATTGCCCTTTCATTGCCCTTGTGACAAGGACCCTACAAATAAGTGAGCATCTTAAGAGAGAGAAGACAAAGGCCAGAACATGAGCCACCTCTGCCTGTTTTCCCTGGAAGACCAACAACTGAAACACATCCAGAATATGAACATAGAGAACTGCATTTGCATCATCACTCCCTACATCTACAGAGGGCCTCCATGTCCATGTTTTCCTACACAGCACAGGCAGACCCTTCCCACATCACTGGTTCAAGGGGAGCTAGGCAGCAGGTGTGACTGCGGCTTGGGGCAGACATCTGGCCCCTGGCCAAGCAGTGCCAAGTAGAGCCGTGGGGAACACAATCACACTGTTCTTGGTGGTAGTGAATGGGAACAGCAAGGAGGAGGCAACGCCAAGTTTGACTCAGGAATAATAACTCTACATACCCCTCCAGCCTACTCATTCCTCCAACCCCTCCCTCCTCCTGCTGTCTAGAGGACCCAGAAAGGAGACAAGGAAGAGAGAGAATACCCTAGAAAAAAATATGGAAGTATACTTCATTACACAAAATAATTGTAAATCAAGTCATTCAGCAAAGGCACAGTAAAGAATATTTTTTTCTTTCCACGTGATCCTTTATTTCCACTCAGATCGTGTATAAACACATTCTTGGGTCCTGGTGCTGAGAAAAGCTCTCCAAACACTGAACACACTGCCGGCTAGGAGCAGGAAATGATGAATGGCAAAAGGAATGCCACAGATCACCAACAACGGATGGGGACAGCGGGGGAGCCGGAGAGCCGACTGAGGGCTCTGCCTCCGCCTCTGCAGACCCTCAAGAGAGTCATCACAGCCTGCCTGCAGTCCAGGGACACCAAAAGCATATGCAGCAGCATGCTCACAGAGGACTGAGCACTTCAGCAGGGCCCTACAAATTCTGTGCCAGCAAGGTCATCTTCCAGGAGTCTACATCAGTGAATTCTGGCCTGAAACAAGCCCTGAAGAGAAGTCACCCACAAGCCTGAGCCCAAGTTACTGATGCGGGTACATCCACCTGAATTCCAGTACGACTTCCTGGGTACAGCCTGGGCATGGGACTGGCCTTAGATCCTACTACACACAGGTGGAAAACAAATACAGGAAAAAGTCATGAGAAAGACCCTAAGGGTGGGGGGGGGGGAGGGAGGGTCCTTAGGGCATAAAGTACTACGCAAACACAAAATATTTAAAATTCAAAAACAATTGGTGAGGTGGGAGGGAAGGAGGTACTTAATGGTAGAGTGCTTGCCTAGCATGCATGAGGCCCTAAGGCCCTGGTACCACATAAACAAACAAACAAACAAACAAACAAAAAAGTGGGAAAAGGTGTCAAGTGCAGACAGGAGAAGGGCAGATACACCCAGCTCAAAGCTATAGAAGCAGGGACCAAGATATCTTAAGCAAGCCGGGCGCTGGTGGCTCACACCTGTAATCCTAGCTACTCAGGAGGCTGAGATCTGAGGATTGCGGTTCAAAGCCAGCCCGGGCAGGAGAGACCGTGAGACTCCTATCTCCAATAAACCACCAGAAAACCGGAAGTGGCGCTGTAGCTCAAGTGGTAGAGTGCTCGCCTTGAACTGAAGAGCTGAGGGACAGCACCCAGGCCCAGAGTTCAAGCCCCACGACCGACCAAAAAAAAAAGATATCTTAAGCAGGCTCTCAAATCCCTAAACATACACCTAGAGTGATCCTAAACACACACACTGTAGAGTCAGATCACATGACCGGAAGTGTTAGGTGGCCCAGCCATGTTGGAAAGAAAAAAAAGATTAAGGGTTATGCTAGAATCAAGGGCCATTTTTTTACTCCACGTGGCTCACAGGGCCAGGACTGACGTATTCCTACTGGTGTGGATCTCAGCAAAAAGGGACCCAGCAGGAGTCACCCAACTGTAATAGTACACACCAGGGCGTGCACCTCTATCCTGAAGGTGTCCTAAGATGTACATGTGACATGTGTGCTGTGCATGAGCAGAGCCTATGAAGGTTGCAGATGGTGTGTCCATGTTCTTTATGGATGTATGTGCATATTGTGTAGAGTACCTGTGTACATGTACGCCGGTGAAGGTTGTGTGTGTGTGAGCACCTGCGTATGCAGTACTGTGTCTTTGTAATCATATCACAAGTAGATATCGGTAAAAAAAAGGAGAAAAGAAAGACTGGCACTTGCCTTCACCTTGTTGCCTGCCTCAGGGGTGCAGTCCAGTTCTCTCTCCCTACCCCACTTCTTCACAAGCCCTATGGGTACCAGTCATCAGGCAATGCCAGGTGTGCACAAAGCAATGAGAGCTCTCCCTGTGAGCAGAGAACACAGTTCCCATCCTTAGAACTCAGCCCAAAACAGTAGATAAAGTACCCTGTTATGTGGTCTTAGGTTAAAGCCTATTCACAGCTGTCAATGTCATTTCTGGGGGTCCTAGAAACTCGGGAACAGATGTCTTTGGAGTCCTTCCTGACTTAAAGCTGGGAATCTACTTGCCTCTGCAGTGCACTCAGCCCATGTCCACACCTGCAGGCTAGGCAGCAGAAGCACATCCTCCCTGCAAGAAGCCAGCAGAAGGCACATGGGCCTGTGCTCTACCTCCAGCAAGCAGAACCAGCACAAACCCTCAAATCCAGAAGTAGGAATCCAAGAGGTCAGCCAGGGGAATGAGAGATACAACTCTCTCCAAGGGCCCTGGCAACAGAACTTTCCCAGGATTCCAGTCCCACAGCAGCCAGCCATCAGCCATCAGCTCCAGGCCAGCCCAGAAGAACTTCCGGAGAAGGCTGAGCTTGCCAGCTGCAGTACTGAGGGTCTGGAATTCCCCAGCTCAGCCCTCATCCCAAAGATCATGGGAAAACCAGCCTTGTCCTAGCACCCACCCCAGACTAGGAACAGAAGTCCATCCCGGCCGGGGCCCCTGGGGCTACACACAGATCAGTTCTGCAGAAGTAGTTCATGTTCCTGGATCTCTGCTAATAACCCTGTGCCTCAGTCTGACCCCAGGGGGCCTGTGGACTTGGGACTAAATCACCCTTCAGTATGCCAGTTGAGTTACCACCTCCCACCTGTCAGAGCCATCCTGGGGAGCTGGAGCTGAGAGTGGGCCATGATCTACCCAGAGAAGGAAGTCAGGATGGAGGGTGACAGCCACTTCCAGAGGAGCCCCACCCTGTGACCCTGGTCTGAAGGCTGTCAACACAGACCACCCCAGGAAGCACTGTCTACCAGACAGTGATCAGACCAGGCCCTCACCCAGAGCAGTGCTCACAAGCAGTAACTCCTGAAATCGACTCCTCAGCTCTGTAGCTACAAGAGCTGGTCACCCTAAATGCTGAGCTCTGCTGACGCGGCCCCATGAAGGTTGCCTTCAAGACATACCAAAAAATATAATAATAACGGGCCATAGTCTGGGGGGAGTGGAAGGACACTGAAGAGGGAAGGGGCTGGAAGTTCACTATACACATGCTTGAAAAGTGGAGAAGGAAATGAAAATTAAGAGGGTGTGTATGTTCAAAGTTCACCGTACACATGTATGGAATTACCACAATGAAATCCCCTAGCATTATTAATGTATCTTAAAAAAAAAAAAGGCAAAGGATTGGCCATCTGTGGGAAGAGCATCCACTGCTGTCAGAGGCAGGGATGTGGCTTGCTGACCACAAGATGCCTAATGTCAGGCTCCAAAAACTCATCAGAGGACCACTGAGTGGCATGGCCCTGGGTATGTCACCCTGTCAGCAAATCTTCTGCTGGGAGCATAATACTGGGAAAGCCACCTGGCTTCTCCAAGCCTAGGACAAGAGGAATTAAAAATACCTGTCCTATACGCCACAGTCTGGACTAGTGCCAACTACCGCACCACACCACAAGGTGTCTACATGTCCCTGGCTGGTGTGCAGGCCTAGAAACCGGGGCCAACGCTGAGGCAAGGGAAAGGTGGAGGACATAAAACCAAAGCAAATCTTCCACAAGTGGATTTGGAACTAGAAAGAGAAGCCTCAAGAACTTTTAAACAGGAAAGTGAACATTTTTTCCTCAGAAGGATTTTTTTTTAATGAAACCAGAGAGAAGGTTCTGAGGCATAGTAACGTCCTCAACTACAAGAGGGATTCAGCTGTCTTAACAGCGATCTTCCAGCAACAGCAGACCGGCAGACCAGCAAACAACTGGTCCAGGTCCAATCCATGCCTACTTCTCGTGTCTGGCCTTGGCTTCACTCATTCTTCAAAAAGCAGACCACATGTGGTGGTAAAATCACTCTTGCAGCCTGCATTTATTTTGTTCCTACTTTTTTCTACTTGGTCATTGAGCTTTGGAAATGAGTGGATCTCAGGGCCTCTAGCCGATATCCAGATCCCAACTGAGATGGTGAGTGGTCAGGCCCAAGTATCCCTGACTCCTGTCCTAGCCCTGCACTTGCTGGGGAGTGAGGCTCAGTCCCAGATCTCCTCAACCAATGTTCAACCTACTGTCTGCATCTATCAGTTCATGGTCCCTTCCTACCCTCCTGATCCCTAGCAAACCTTCTCTTTCACTGAGAGGAAGAAGCCATGCTGTGACCTGACAGGCAGCATTCAGAGGGAAGGAAGGCAGAAATTCCAGGCCAAACAAAACTGGACAGTTCCTTTAGTCTTTAGGCAGACTGCATTCTATGGGCTTCCCTTCCTCCATCTCAATCTCCTGAAGTTGAGGATTTAAACAAAGTGAGATGATAAACATAAATCTCTCACTTAAAACTTGCACTTCTCACCACCCCTGACACACAGCAAACCCAACCACCTCCGAGACTGCACCTGAGATCTCAGGCTGACGCCACCCTTGCCAAAGCTTCAGCCTCCACAGGTGCCAAGTTCTGCACTTTAGTCCTGAGCAGCTAAAAATAGTGCAGACAGCTTAGCTAAGCTCGGTTAATGGAATACCCAAGCTAATTTTAGCATCAAAGAGTGCAGGAGAATTTAAAGTTTCTGATGCCAAGGAGCACACATGGCTAGCACGGCACACTCCCACCCCCAGACATTTTAGACACTGTCACATACCTGAGGTAACTCCATGGAGTAACAGAACAGCTCTCCTCTACGACTCTAGCCTGGCCCGGAAGACACGACTCTGACAACCTGTCCAAATGTTAAGACAAAGTAGACCTGGCTTCTTCAGGTCTACTGCCCGCCCTCCTGCCTGCTATGATCCCCATCTCAGCCCTGGCACCCAACTGCCACACTCCAGGTAGAGCTGAACCAGAATCCCGTGCTTCTAGACCATACCTAGAGCTGTCACTAGCCACCTGTTCACCAGGTGACTGGCCAAGGTACCACTCAATGACACTATCTTGTACTTGTGTCTGTCACCACCACACCTGTCCTCTTCTGGTGAGATTTTGTTTGCCATCAGGCAAGCAGCCACTAGGCAAGAGGCCACCAGTCCTGGCCTGCAGCTCCCCAAGTCCTCCTGAAAGGAAGGAATAGCTCTGACCACCAATGCCCTTCCTCACCACCAAGTTCTAACCTCTCAATAAAGGAATGGAGCAGCAGATACCAACAGCCAAGAAAAGCTTACAGGAGTGGCTTAGGGTCTGAGGGCAAAGGAGATAAAGCCTGGCTTTCCAGAGATCCACAGGCTCTCAGCAGGCCTGACTTCTGATAGCACCTCAAAAAAAAAAAGGAAACCAGTCACAGCTGTTCAAGAGGACTTTTCTGCTCTAGGAATGAAAGGTTAGGAGGTTTAAGTTTTATTCATAGCAGCACACTTTTTACTGAATGTGTTTATCAAGATAACACAGCACTTTTGTAAAAAAAAAAAAAAAGTAGTAAATATTACACAAAAGGAAAAGTATAAGTGGAAAACAAAGCTATACTGGAAGGCCTCAGAAGTGCCAGACCCAAAATAATGCTGCTGAGCAGAAGGGCTTTCACAGTGGCTGTTCCCCAAATCATGGGTCAGTGCTGGTGGTGGAGTCAGACCACATACTTCCTCAACACAGCAGCCTTCAGGAAGCAAGGATCAGTCACATAGGACTGCTGAGGCATTGCTGTAACAAAGAAGTAATTGTTACCAGAGATACAATGCGTAAGATTCTAAGGGTACAGGAGAACACATCCAAAATAACCCTGCAAAATTTAAATGGGGAAGTAATAGATTCTTCAACACAAGTACTCAAAATGGTCACAATAGAAACACCGTACTTCTTTTTCCCCTCTATTATCCTATTTGCAAAATGTTGAAGGAACAAGAGTTCAGAAAGAAGAAAGAGTAAGATTCCTCTATTTTCTCCAGCTAGACTCTGAGGAGACCAAATCCCATACTCTGAAATCAAAACCAAAAGCAGCCAAGCCCCATAACTGAAACTCCCCCTGAAAAATAGCCTGCCTACTACTTTCCTAGCAACAGTGTAGTGATGCAGTTCATTTATAATATTTTAGGGACAATTTTCTGCTGTCCGCCCCGCCCCACACACATACAAATTTTCTTGGGGAAGGCTATTGACTAAGCCTGAACAACACTGCCTTGTAAACACCCATCAGATGAAGCAGGCAAGGACGGCCTGCCATGTGCAGATGAGAAAAGGAGGAGGTGAAGGGAAGAGGTTTGCCTACAGTGTTCAACAAGTCACTAGCAGACTTGGCCAAAAGTCAGCAGCCTGGAGACAAGGCTCCCAGGCAAATGTGAGAGCTGAATGGCACCGGGGGCAACTGTGGGGGTGGAGAGAGTAAGGTACTTCTGCTCTCCTTAACTCCTACACCACCTAAAGCCAGGAGCTCTCACCTACAGCAATCCCAGAACAGTACAGAGAAGCATATAGAAAGTAAGCCCAGCAGGGCACCATGGCTCACACCTCTAATCCTAGCTACTTAGTAGGCTGGGATCTGAGGATCACGGTTCAAAGCCAGCCCCAGCTTCTTATCCCCAATAAACCAATAAACTATTCAAAAAAGCTGGACTGGCACTGTGGCTCAAGTGGTAGAGCACTAGCCTTGAGCACAAAGAGGCTCAGGAACAGCACCCAGGCCCTGAGTTCAAGCCCCAAGATGGGAAAAAAAAAAAAAAGAAACCTGGAACTCTGGCCTCCGGTGTGCACAGAGCTGTGCTGGCCTCTACACCCTAGCCACAGAGGACATAGGTGTCAGGCCTGACCAGCTCTGCAGGTGAGAGTACTTGAGAGGAAAACAGGGGCCTTGGAGCCAAAGAATGAAAGGGGGATTCGAGCAGCCCCAGCTCAGGCCCTTCTACCCATCCTCACTGCCACTGCCCCAAAATTTCAAATGCTAAAATGTTACCCAGCCCTCATCTTATTGGAATGAAGACATGGTGGATGCTACAGTCAGTGTTTCAGCACAGAGTGGAGGACAGACTCGTAAACCTGCTGCCACCCAAGCTGCCACTGCCTATGGGCACAGATTCTTCTGTGGCCCACCAGTGCTTCTATACTGAGCACCAAGGCCTTTTCTCACTCTCTGTCTCTCTACACTCTTTTAGAGATAAGGAAATCGTGTTTGACTCCACAAACACACAAAAAAGGACTTTACAGGCAGGCTGAGGAGCCAGATCTCTGGGCCTTTGCCAGGCTTTGTGACCTGGAAGCTAGCTTCTCCCTCCAGCCACTCCTTGCCCAGGAAGCCTCAGCTGCTCCCTCGGATGGCCTGGCGCCCCGTGGGGTCACTCCTCCGGGCAGAGATGAGGATGAAGGACTCTCGCTGGAGGAAGGGTGCTGGCTGACATGCCCGGTTTGACATGGCAATGGGTTCTGCTACCAAAACGCACTGCTGGAGCCGAATGTCACATCCACCTGCAGTGCTCCTGTGCCTCAGGCCCAGCCGTCTCCTCAAATAAAGCAGACAGGAAGCAGCACGCTGGAGCGGAGTGCTCCGCAGCCTCGAAGGTCACCAGCAACCGGCTCCTTCCGAGGACCGCGGGCTGCGGAGCGCCCTCGGGGGATGGCCCGGGATGCCGGCCGCAGGATCCGCGAGGAGGCCGGGCCAGCCCTCCCCGCAGAGCCGAGACGTCCTCCCGACCCGCCTCCTCGCCCAGCTGGGCCGCGCTGCCAGGCCGAGCCCGGCCACGGCCAACGGCGGCCTGCGGTCCAGGCTCCCGCGGCCGGCTCTCCATGGAGGAGTGCGGAGGCTCCACGGGAGACCGGCCCCGGGGAGAGGGGGGACCGGCTCCGGGGAGGAGGGGAGACCGGCCCGGGAGAAGGGAGGGGCCGGTCCGGAGGGGGGGGAGACCGACCCTAGGGAGGGGGGACCGGCCCCGGGGTGGAGGGGAGACCGACCCCAGGGAGGGGGGACCGGCCCCGGGAAGGGGGTCCCCACCCCCGGATGAAGTTTCCGGGGGTAGGGGGGATACTAAGCGTGACGAGGGCAGACAGGGCGAGCGAGGGCAGATCGGGCCCCCACACGGGACGCCCAGACGCTCGGGTGCGCGCACATGCATGACACCGGTGCCCAGCGCGCGCCCACCGTCCCGCCACGCGACCACCCGTGGGCAGGCCCGCGTTGCGCGCTCACG